>NW_015150609.1:340036-422677 GCF_000732505.1 Cyprinodon variegatus
AATTCGTTAAATCACAGCAAATGTATTAGTTTTATGTATAAATAATGATCCATTGATTATTCCTTGTGGACCGGACTTCTGCTTTAAATGTGCTCTATAAATAAAATTCGAGTTGAGTTGTGTTGTAATTGTATTTCACTTTTTTGTTACCTAAAGATATATATGTTCTTTTTCCAGGTGGATCATCTAAATAAGTGGTCCTCCTAATTGCCAATCATTCTGGTGATAAGTTTACATAAGGCCGTCCTACGTGCTCGTCCCCATTTTCCTTTAACGGTGATAGATTTATAGAGAAAAAAATTGCAAATCTTCTTTTGCAAAGTAAGGTTGTATGAGTGATGAGAACAGCAACTTTTAAACAGAGTGTGCACAAGGAGAAATGTACTCGTGCATGCTCTGGCACACGTTTAATAGGTGTTCCCTCTCTGGAGTGGGTACAGGGTTATGCGTGTGCATTTTTTTTTTAAAGCGGAGAGGGTGGGTCTTTTCAAAAACTTGCGAAAATCCTCCACTTTACATTTAAAGTACATGGTTAATTATTCGAGCTCTCTGCTCAGCCAACTACGCAGTATTCAGCTTCTTGACACGCTACCTGTAGTTTTCTATCTACAGTTTCAAAACTCATCTTGATAACTTTCTTGACCTCTTCATATTTCCAGACAGCCAAATGTGTCTGTCTTCTAATCAATGCTGCATGTAATGGAAGAAAACTTAAAAAATATGGTACTGGCCCTCTACTTTTTCCTTCCCCTTAACTTTCCATTAGTATTCTGGGATAGAGCCCTCTGTGAGCAGCCATGTTTTTAAAACAGCCTCCAATTGAGTTTTTTTCGGTGACTGGCTCCTGGAAAGCATCAAATAAGCAGATTTCCCTGTGAATGTGTTAACAATAGCATAACAATCCTCAGATTAAAAATAGAACCTTTTTGGCCTTATGTAGCAAACTACCTTTAAGTAACTTTTTTTTTTTTCTACAAGCCACGGTTACCACAATTGACGCTAACAGATACTTGTAGTTTATCACACTGCATTGAGTCAAAGTAATGTTTTGCTTTTAATCTTTGGGATAATTGTTATGAAGGATGCATCATACATCATGACACAAGGATGCATCATTTGTTTGTGGCACAGTTTGTGCTGATTTAGGTTAAACAAGATATTGATTTTCTTGTAGAGAAAGTTCAAACTTTAATTTGACATTTCTTACATTTAAAGAACAGCTGTGTTTAATAACAATGGTGTGATGGTGTTTTTGTTGAAGCCCCCCCACAGTGGGACACTTCCTGTTTCACCTAATGCTACTGTCATTGTCCTGGGAGTGGACACAGGAAGTGAAAGTCTCCATGGCAACAACAGAGGAGTGGTGCTGTTTACCCGGATCGGTGTTCCATTATAGAGAACCTGCAGTTAGCATTTAAAAAAGCTGGTCTTTGCTTTAATAAAACTGCAGTACACTGGTTTAAATGAGTTTATGTTTCAGCTTATTCATCTGATCTAGATGGGAGCGTGATGAAGCGCTGCACAAAGTCAGCAGGTTCACAAAATGAGAAACGGGACATGTTGAAAAAGGAAGCTGTTAATTTTTCTGGTTTTTAACATGCTTAATTTTTTTTTTTCATGTTTTAGACAAATTTGATTGATAGCGTTTAAAAAAAAAACAACAAAACAAAAAAAATATTTATATATATATTTCTGTACCAAAAAGTGAACTCTGAGTTTATTCTTAACTCCCAGTTAGCAGATCCAAACGACTGTTTCCCTTCAGCGTTGTCCTTGGGACTTAAGCTGCACTCACTTGATTTCCTTCCTCTGTTTTTTCCCCCCATACTTCTATAGGCAGCAATAATAACTGGATCCTTGACAGAACATTCATGCCTATTTAGAAAGCACCCTGGGCACGTTCCTTAGTGTCATATTTTCATGCTGGTTGTGTGTCACCTGCTGACGTTTGCTTGCAGGAATGTGGAGGGAGTCGATCATGGCCTGAGCGCTCCGTTCAGACTGACCTGCCTCAGATATCCGCTGCTCCATAGGCCTGCAGTCATTTTTAATTATGTGTGGCCAGTGATTCAAGCTCAGACTTGTTGCTGTGTGTCATCAGTGTTTTAGTAACAACTATAAAACCTCAGCAGGAACTGTGACTAATTTCAGTTACAATGTCTTTGTTTATTATTTAAGCAGTTTAAATATCTTTCCACATTATTTCTCGTGGATGACTGTGTTTATATGGGAGGAGTATTTGTCTTCCAATCTGCCACAGGTCAGTGTGCCCCTGGGCAAGGCACCTAATCCCAGGTTCAACTCTACAGCTGCAAATGTGAGACCTAAATGTTAGTCTGTGTGGTAGTAATTTAATTTGACATTAGAGAAGCTTTTTGAAATTATGCCTCAGTAAATGGTTGCTAAATGAACACTAAATGTCTGTGTGCCCCTGTTTTGCCATCAATGTGAGGACCATTTTCCTGATTTCACCATTAAATTAACGACAGTTTGTACCAAATTAAGAAAATTTTTTTGGCTCTCACTTTGTTTTTTGCTGTTAGGTTTAGGACTTATGTGCCAGCTGAGTTTAGGTTAAGGTGAGGGTTGGTTATGCACAGGTAATGGTTAGGTTCAGGGTTATTGTCAGGGTTATGGCAAAGGAAGGGTTGAAAATGACTCATTGTCCCCACTACATACAGCAAGATCAGAATAGGTGTGTTTTATTTTCAAAACATTTTTTAAAAGTTGTGTATTTAAAAAAGACCTCGAACATCATTTAGTGCTTTGCTGTTTTTTTCACATTAATTTGAATACTGAGTCCATTAAGAATTGAATCTATAGATCTAACTGGTCTGCTTCATAGTTGAAATAAAACAGTTGTCACATTTTGCTTATTTTATGTTTTTTAAACCTTTTTTCTTCATTTTTCTTCTTGTTCCAATTGATTATGTTTTCTGCCATTAAATCTATATGCAGATTGAGCAGATAGATGACCTAAATCCTCTTTGGTACAGACGATATTCTGCCTGAGAGGCTTGTTTGAAATGGATGGTTAAATTAAAAAGACATTCTGTGTGTTGATGCTTGTCAATATGCTTATAGTTGAAATGTCGAAAGAGATCATCCATCCGTCCGTCCGTCCGTCCGTCCGTCCGTCCGTCCGTGAGGAGGAGCAAACCCTGGACAGGTCACCAGTCCATCGCAGTGCAACATCTATGCATCTATAACAATTTGAAATTAACAAGATAAATACATTGTGAAGTAATGAAACTGATTTCCAAGCCTTTAAACCAATTATTCCAAAAGTATAATAAATGGCAAATAGTTTATAGTAATTCAACACCAATAAATAAATTAGCGTATTTGTTAAATATATTTATAGTCAAAATTCTATTCAACATTTATTCTTTTTCACATTCTACCATAAACAATAAACACCAAGTGTATTTTTTATTTATTTATTTGAATTGTAAACATGCAAACTCCATGCAGAAAGACCCCAGGCTGGGAATCGAACCCAGAACCTTCTTGCTGCCCAGATTATCACCACTAAAGCTAATAATACTAATAATAATCCCATTATTTATGGTGAATCCTGATGATTTTATTGGGTAGAAAAAGTAATTTTTACTAATGTTTCCTCTCTTAGTGCTGTAACCTCATTCCTAATTCTTCGTAAGATCTGCTCCAATGTATTTCAATGATGTCAAAGTTTAGATAACAAAATCCAATATAACATATTTTTTTTGTTTTGCGAACCATGTTTATTTATATAGAATAGCAAAGGAATAGCAAGCACCACCCAGCAGAACAGTGTGCAGAGCTTGCAGAATTTTCAGCCTGCAGCAGCCTCCCCCAGCAGGATCAGATGGGTGGCTTCCAGGGAGGCGTCCTGTGGTGTTTACATGCTGTATGTTTATTATCTTTCTTTTATAATGTGATTGCACACATCATGAGGGTGCATTTATTGTTAAAAATGTGAAGAACGTTTACCGTTTCTGATGAAATAACCCTGGAATTGCCACCATGTCTCATACAGCCATGAAGACTTTGTAGGACTAACTACTCAGATTTATGAATGCTTAGCATGCTGATGCCAGGCTGGTTGTTAGAATTAGTCCCTTTCTCCCTTCTCGCTCTCACATTACCACAGCTCACATTTCGGAAAACTAGCATCCTATCATTTCTGTCCGTCTGTGTTTGATGGCTTCTAACAACTTCATGTTTGTACTCTAGCCTGTGTGTCTGCCTGCTCTTGCATTTCTTTTCCCACGGTCCATTTCCTCTCCTGTTTTCCATCTTTCAGGATTCCCACCTAGGTGGTATTTCAGATTCAGACCATTGCTTCCTGATTAGGTGGCCGAAAAACATAGAGATTTAAATTTGAAGTATCATTTAAAATTATATTCTTGCTCACATTTATGAACTTGATGTACCCAAATGAAAAGCCAGTTTTATACACAAAGCGCAACATTAATGTAAAAATGGCAAATATCACGATTTTGCTTGAGATTTTAGTTTTTATTTTGAGTTTTGATGTATTCCATTTTTTAAATCCTTTATAGGACAAGTTACAGTTTTTGATCACTTGCATACCGCTTACAAATGGAGTCTCCCCGTCCCTGAGTGAGGTCTAGAAGCACAAGATCTATATCCAGCCATTCAGCAAAGATGCTGCTACATGACTGTACATCTTATTTTGGTGTTTGACCAATTAGATGAGCCCTTGAATGATATATTACTTACTAAAAAAAGTTAACATGTCAATAAAAAAAAAAGATTTAAAAGCTTGAAAAGTTAAAAAGTAAAGTTAAAACATTAATAAGCCTACTTAACAATTATATTTAGGTTTATAAACTAAAATGTGTGTCTTTCACTCAGTGTTTTTTTTATGAATTTCTTATAGAAGTACTTTTGTTATTTTTCTTAATATATTTGGGGAAGTTGGCCTTTCTTGTTATTACATTGACATTAATTTTTGCCATCAAAATATCCATATTTTTTTTATGTTACACAGGTTATGAGGTCTTGGCTTCCAATAACACTATTGGCTTGACATTTCTTTGATTTTCAAAGTATTTCACTAAGTTCCCTATAAAGGGTTAAGAATCATAGCACATAAAAGTATGCTGCAGGTTGTTTGATAAAGGAGCTTTAAATCAGTAAGTGTCATGCATTACTTCCCATTCATCTATAAAATTTTTTTTGATTTTTATGAAATCTAAAATAGATTCCTCAAAGCTGATGAATGTTCAATATTATTATCATACTGATATCTAGTTCCTAAATTATTTCCCCATGTTTCCCCAGGAGATATTGGCTTATTTCTGTCTTCTAAAAAGAGTTTTATAGTGAGCTGTCAAATCCATCACTCATTAGATACACAGATTAACCCTCCTTTGCTTAAGGCGCAAAAAAAGCTACAGCAAGAATATTGAAATATGCAGAAATATTTACTTATCTGGATTAATTGTAGCAGGATTTGAGTTTATATAGAGTTTCTGCAGGGAGTTGTATCGACTGCTTTCATCACAGCAGAAGAGTAAAATTAGTCCAGTGTGGGAAAAAAGCAACTCTTTCCTTGAAAATATAGAAAAAGTGTCTTTTATTAAGGTCAGTTGTTTTTTGGACCAATGCAGAAGATAACAGAATTACATTTTTGCTTAAAAAATGCAGCCTTGTAATTATTACAGCAAATACATTGTTGGTGCTTTAGTGTGACCTAAAAAGAAACGTCAGTCACCTGAGGACACACGATCCTATTGTTGTTAAATGAAATTAACAAAGCATGGTTACTCACACCTCTTCCTTTCTTTCTGCATAATAAGTCTAAAAAAAGTTGCAGGGTTTCAAACCTTGAAAGCTAAAGGTATAAAATCCAGTTAAATCTCTGGCTTAAATCATGAGACGGTTTCTGTGAAAAATATTGTGGGTAGATCCCTTTACAGTAGCTATTTCTGGGAGTTAATTTGTGTAAACTAAAGGGCTCGGCTCAAGGACAGAGAAATCACTGCGCGTTTTACAGAGGTTTTCTAACATGGGTTGCATTGCTATTCTTTTCATGTTAAATCAGCTAAATCCAGCTAAATAAAACTGGTTTATTTAAAACTTGTTTATTGGTCCTAATGTTGATTTGCTTTTTGAAAAAAGCCACTTATAGTGTTTTAAAGAAGGATTCCTAAAACAAAAGAAAAATGCAAAAGATAGTGGATATGTTTGCTTTATGGGATATGGATATTTGTGGAAATTTATTAAAAAATAAGTGCTTTTTTAGGTTATTCTGTTGAGGAAATTTAAGGCAATTATTCGTTCAAAATACTGGACCAAAGCTAAAACCAAACTAATTATCTCTCTGTGGTCCAAAGAGCCATTTGCTAATCTGGAGCCCCGGGTTGAAGAGCCCAGGTCTGGATGATGTGATCTAATCATAGCTTTGATTGGCTCTCGTCTTGATGGTTCTCACTGATGGAGAAAGTAAAGAAAGCTGCTGGATAAAAATAATGAGATGTTAGCAACACTAGTGCCACAAATAAGCAATGTGAACAAAACACTGAAAAAATCAAAAAATGAGTACCGGTAATAGCATTTTTGAAAAAAATTTGTATTTGACCTAGTGAGTAAAACGATCTTCCAATGGGGTGAGTATTTTAGCCCTTAAAATTAGACAAATATATCGACTTTGCTTCAAATACAGTAGCAGCCATTCGAAATGGCCCTTCCCTGTCAAACGCCAGCCGAATGGCAGCTTACTTCCAGCCACTGGAGTGACCCCCTCTTGCATATCTTTTTTTTTGGTCTGACTCCACCCTTTCACTGAATTACAGGGTCTGATCAGGACATAACGCTTCTCTTTAGATCTTAATGTCCACAAATCATGCCAGAATATTTTAGTACAAAGATTGATGTTTAAAAAAGGAATCTTAGGGGACCAGCCAAGGATAGTGGGGACATTTTAAATTTCTACTACTGTAACATAATGACATAGTTTCCTTCCTATTTCGTGTGTAAAAATCGTATTCCAATGGAAGATAATTTTACTTACCTTCTCAGATCAACCACAAATAAACTTATTTTAAGAAAATATTTCTTTTTTATTTATTTGATTTAGCTATTAATTTAGAAAAAGAGAGGAAAGGCATATTACCGAACATTAGACAATGTAAATATGCCAGATTATAGCTTAATTTCCGACAGCATTCGTCCTGGCAGGTTGATGTCACAGACAAAAAACGTATTTGCAACACACACTAAACGGGAACAGATACACATACTGCAAAAAAAAAAATTATATTAATAGGAACATCTGTTCTTGAATTGAGGAGGTAAGTGAGACATTTTGCCAATGGAAGAAGAAAATTTACATTTAAAATAAGAAAAAAACTATTGCATTGTGTTATTTCAAGTGCATAATATCTAATTATATTATTTTAAGAGTTAAAAAAAAAGAATTCTATTGGCAAATAATGTCGTCTACCAACTCAAATTAAGGCTAAATAAAGATAATTTAAGACATTTTTACTTATTTTTGGCTGTTTTTTGCAGTGCGCACCATAAAGCTAATCACAGTACAGACAAGCATTAAGTTATAGACTTTAAGAAAGAAACAAAAGTTATTTTTACCGCCCTGCTCTATCTAATATTGCACTGATTTCATTAGTATTGCATTGATACCAGTAGTATTGCACTTACTCATATATTGCACATAAAAAAAGTAATAAAACCTGTACATCTTCTTACTTTTTGTTCACTTTTTGCAGTGAAGATATTTAGTTTTATGCATGAGTATCTGATCACATTCTAAAACCTTTACGTTCACCAGTAGTATTACTTTAAATAATATCTTGGTGCTTTTTTTCATATATTAGAGGAAAGCTGAAACGGCTGACATTAAGTTAGCAGATTTATGTTATCCAGGTTTTCTGTTCAGGGCGTATTGTTTGTCATGATGTTTTAAATTGTTCTGGAATGAAAGTGCTCTAAAGTTTAAGTCCAAAACTTGATAATAACTGTAATTTAGAGTAATATTTCTGCCAGAGATGAATGCAGGATCATTTGTACGATCATGCAATCACTTGTTAGGTCACCATACAGTATGACTAGTTTTAAGGTCTATAGTTTCACACACTTAAGTCATTGGTTGTTGTGCAGATGAGCAGATGATCTTTAAGTATTGTATGAAAAAAAACAACTTTTTCCTCCATGGTTTGGTTGTTTTAAAGGTCGCGCTAAGCCTGTAATCCAAATGCAGATAATTGCCTCCAGCCCTCTTCTGAACTATGATAGCATCTGACCCAAGTTTAACTTTAACAATAGCTCAAAGCAGGAACTCTCATCTTGTGTGTTTTACAAATTCAATATTTACCTCATGTGAATTCCAGTGTTGCTTCTTTCTGGTATGTTAGTTGAGATCGTATCTGCACCATCTGCTGCGTCTTGAGGAAAAAAAAAAAACGCTCTCAAGATTTAAGGTCCGATAAGCCGTCCGTGGTGCCTTAACGCTAACCATTCATGTCATGTAAGTGGATCTGTTTCTGGTTCAGTCGTTTTGAGCAGAAAGGAGACGAGGAGAGGCTGAAGTTGGTTTCCTTTAGCCGTGCAAACCTGACAGCTATCCAGATTAAAGCTGTGGAGACATGATAGGCAGGAAGAGGTATGAGATCATTTCACCTGAACGTCATTCGTTTCTTAATTTTTGCCATTTTGTGCATGATTGGGTGACAGTGGTGTCGGGTGTAGGAGTTTGCCCTGAAATTCAAGGGTTGACGGTTCAAGCCCCGGCCCCGGCTTCCAATATTACTGTGTCCTTGGGCAAGACGCTTCACCTGCGTTGTCTACTGATGGTGGTCAGAGGGCCCGGTGGCGCCAGTGTACAGCATCCTCGTTTCTGTCAGTGAGCCCCAGGGCAGCTGTGGCTACAATGTAGCATGCCACCATCAGTGTGTGAATGACTGAATGTAGTGTAAAGCACTTTGAAGTCTCCTGACTCAAAAAAGCGCTATATAAGAACAGGCCATTTACCATTTACCATGATTGAATGATTAAAACCAAAATTTTGCAGATTTTTATTTCATCGTCAATGTTACATTTGTCTGTTTAATTAGAGCTGAAACAATTAATCGGATTAATCACGATTAATCGATTATTCAACTAATTTATAAATCGATTAATCGATAACTGGAGTATAGAGACTCTAAAACATGTCTTTAGCTGATGGAACGACTCATTTAAGGCAGTAATTATATAAAAATTGTAACGAGAAATATATAAACATTTTGCATTTAAGTAAAATATGTTTTCATTTGTCAATATACTCTATCCAGAACTCCTCAAGTGTGAAAGTTTTAGTCTCACCTGGTTTAATTTCATAAAAACTCTTCTTTAAGGAACTTTTGGCTATCTGATCACTAATGGATTAATCTAAAAAATAATCAACAGGTTAATCGATTTGCAGAATAATCCATAGTTGCAGTCTTATTGTTAATGTATATGTAAAAAAACAGTTATGCATTATTATTATTATTATTAAAGGAAATCTGCAATCAACCAGAATTAAATTTTTCCAATCAAACCTGAAGGAAAACTGAAAAATGTTCCAATGACCCAGATTTAGCTCTCAGTGGGCCTGTGATTTTGGCATGCCGATGGAGTTATGGTTGACTTATTGACTGCGAGTTGCTCTGATCTGGTTGCTTTAAAAACGAGCCCCAATCACCATCCCTCCACCACCTTACTTGATAGATTGAGGATTAGATGTTTGTGCTGAAGTTGCTTTTTCTCCAAACGTCATCTGTTCATCACAACAGACATCTCTACTTCTGTTTAGTCCATTAATAAATTGGATTGATTTATCCTATATTTAAAAATGTCTTTTTTGGAAAATCTGGATTTTGAGCCTCCATAACTCAGAGTGACATTAGTTCATCACATTTTCCCCTTTAGAAATGTACTCATAATTGATAAACTAGCTCAACATAAAACCACCATCTGCAAACATTTAGTGTTTTCATAGTTTGTCATAAAAAATGATTGTTTTACAATATTGTTGCATTGTTGTGGTAATCGTAACAAGGACAATTGAAATCAAAGCTGGTTTTTGAAAGAATTTTGTCATTTTTATTAAACTTATACATTTGTTTTCATATTTGCTTTTAGATTTGTTTGGTAATTATTTCACATACAAACTTGTGATTTTCAAGGCATTTTAAAGTAGATGTTCCTGTTTTCAGTGAAAGTTTCTTTTTTCCATGCCTCTGTACCTTTCTGGAAGCAACCTTACAGCTCTGTCCAGTAAAGCCAACAGCTTCACTCCTATATGATTCATTAAACTTTCACATTCTTAAACTTTCTCAGTGAAAGATGGGAGGGGGGTGCAGACTGCAGAGATCGGTTGAGGTTTTATTTGGGTTCTTGCCTGAAGGAATATAACTTCAGTTAGCATGCCCTGTGCCATCTAGCACTGACACAATCCTAAATCCCCCCCTCCCTCTCCCTTAAGTAGTGAGCTGACCATCTGTTCAGGACAGCAGGTCACAACTTGCTGCTTAAAACATGCTCTCACGGTTGCAGACGCAAACTAAAAGCTTAACCAGGATGACAGAAACCCTTTCTACACCCTTCAGTTTGCTGTGCTTATATAAAAATACTTTATGCCATTATATATATAAAAAAGACATTTCTTTTTTTGTTTTTATTTTTCTGCATTTATAATTGGGAACCTTCTTTTATGCAGAATTTTATTGAGATGTGAGTTGTATCAGAGTTACTGAGCTAATGCCTGGCAGGCTGGATGCAGGCTGACAGGGTGCAGCTTTGGCTTTTCCATGCTTCTCCTCTCTGTGAACCAGAGTTATAATAGTTATTAAAACTAGCAAAAAATCAAAAACTGTAATGGAGAATACATTTTGACTTAAAGAGAAACTGTAATAATAATAATAAAAAAACTTATATTAATTGAAGCTGTATTTTGTGTAGGGCTCTTGATTTCAACTCGATTGATAATCTAAAATTGATAATCTGGACGTAATCCATGGAAATGCTGGTCAAGATCAAATTATTGAGGCGAGATGACCAGGTCCACACTGTTTCAATGGTCCATATTTTCACTTTAGTAGCTAATTCCTCTGGGTAGCTGTTATTTAAATTGTTTATTGTCCCGCAATGGGGAAATTCATGCTCTGGATTTAACCCATCCAGTGTTCTGCCACTGTTGGTGCCCAGGGAGCAGTGTGGGGTTAAGGGTCTTGCTCAGGGTCCCAGAGCGGCAGTATGTGGGAGTGTGTGGGACTTGAACTCAGAACCTCCAGGACTCAAGCATCAATGCTCTTGTCTTATTTGAATATTCCAATAGGCATGTTGTCTACTTGACACACTCTTAGTCAAATCTGCCATTTTATTCTGGTTACTTATGTCCATATAAACAGTATGTTTTAATTATTTTTAGTTTTTTTTTTTTTTTTTTATCCAAAGGGCATTTCACTCGCTGCGTTATTTTTAATGTTTTTATTATAAAAAATTATCACAATTTAAATTTTTGTCAAAATCGTTTAGCCCTAGTCATGCAGTTTAAATGTGGTGGCTTAAGCAGTTAAACCTGCTACTTCAGCGCCGTTGCAGCATTTCCTCTATCAATGATCCCAGTGGGGCAGTCCCACCTCTGTAGCACCACACTCCCCTGGGCTCTGCACTCTTTGCAAATAGCACCAGAGCACACTGAGCTCTTATTTCTCTCCGCTCCTTTACTTTCTGCTCTCTGCCTGCCCTGTGCTTGTCGACCCGCTCTCTGTGCCCCCCTCCCCCGCTGGCTCGCCATCGATCTTCAGTGACGTGTTCGGCAGACTTCAGCTGCTGAGCTACTTATTGAGTATGAGAAGTATGGAGGCAAAACAAACATTGCAACCTTGAGAACAAAAGAGTAGCCTTAACACGACAGGATGGTATCTTCATTCCTTGAAACTTTTGAAATGCCTGGTTATCAAGCACTGAAACAAAATAGCATTGTGTCCCTCAGCCTTTCAGAATCGGTGCACTAAGCAAAAATAATTTCTTTTAAATTGTGAATGGGACTCATTTGCAAAAGCAAAAAACTGGCACTGGTACTCTATTATGTAATTGTAAAACAAAGAAATGAAAATGAACCAAAATTAATGAAAAACATGCATCTTACTGCAGTGTTTTGTGTCATTGATTGCAATATAACTTGGCTTTTCATCCTAGCAATTGATGCGAGGAGCTTCATGTGGCGAGAAGTGGAGCTCCTCTGGAGTTAAAGGAGTCTTTGCAGGTTGATTTGGGCCCCTCTCTTTGGTGCTTTTTGTAGTCATGCGCTATGGAGAAGAGACCCCACTTTAGAACCCTTTAGAGGGACCATATGCCCCATCTAGTCCTGGGATAAACTGCAAGTCCTCCATGTGGAAAATTATTGAAGGATGGAAAGCTTATATACTGTGGTGGTCCATTAGTGTCTCAAAGGACACATGAAACAAAATCCAGACCAGAAGGAATAGCTGAATTCAACTGTTGAAAGTTATAAGGCTTGCAGTGGCGCTAAGCTTATTAAAAAAGATAAGATCAGAAGAAGCTGTTTAGGTGGTTGTGATAGTTGCATTAAGGAGGCGAGGTGGTTCTCTTTGAGATCAATCTAGCTTCTTTATAACTTGCACAGCAAACCTTGAAAGAACAAAAAATGGGAACAATGACTCATTAAAAAAAAACGAGAAATTTTGTTGTTTTTTAATCTACAACATTATAGTTTAAAGAAATAGAAAAAGGGGAGATTATTCTATATAAATATAGTACTTCATTCACTAAAGGTCAAAGCCTCTCAAAATAGCTTTAAATATTTCGTTTTTTAACACTTTGAGGACTTTAATCTTCACAGTGTTGCAGTAATTTACAGCCTTTTGTTATCCAGTGTGAAAATGTTGCCACCATTTGAAAGAGTTTCAGTGTTAAAAACTATTTTGTCTCTTAACTGTGGTGTTGTTTGCAACATTTATGAGGGTGAACCATCTCAAGTGTGATGATTAGAAATAAATCAGAGTGGTAGAGATCCTCTTAGCAGCTTGGATGCTTTAATTCAGCCTCGCCTCTTCTCATCTCTCTCTGTGACCCCCTGCTCTCCCTCGGTGCCCCGTCACCCGGCATTAAAGCAGGAACTTTTGAATAGTATGATTGTGTGAAGAGCACAGAGGATGGCAGCTGCTGCTGTCGGGATCTGTGAGGAGGTTATGTGAGCGTTTGCAGCGGGTATGAGTGTTAATGGTTATCCCGCAGCGCCTGATGACTTATCCTTTATCCAGTGTGAGTTTGCATGTAGGGTTACTGCAAAAAAAAAAAAAAAATTACAACGCTTTAGCAGATTACGTAACAACCCATGAGGGTCTCGTGTCATAATCTGGTACATTTCGTAACCTGGTGGGTGTGAGTGGGCTGTGCAGAAATCCCTGACTGTAAAGCAGTTTAAACAAGTTAATTCATTTTACAGATGTTGAAACTGGTGTATGTTTTTAATAGAAGATCTTTTGTACTGATTGTTACTGATCCTTTCTTTTTTTCTTCTCTTTTGCAGTGGTAATGTCTTGAAGTAATGACCTCACCAGTCCAGTGAAGGACGTGCCAGTACAGGGCTGCTCCCTCTAATGGGAGCTCCTGCTGCGCCATGAGTGCTCGCGATGGCGTTGGTGGTGTTGGCATGGGCACTCTGGGCCGACGGCATCGCTTTGAGAACTCCGAGTTAACGGTGCGCATCTACCCAGGCGCCCTCGCCGAGGGTACCATCTACTGTCCAATCAGTGCCCGCAAAACCACCACAGCTCATGAGGCCATCGAGCGCGTTATTGACCGGCTGCAGTTGGACCGCACCAAGTGTTACGTTTTAGCTGAGGTGAAGGAGTTCGGTGGGGAAGAATGGATTCTGAACCCCAACGACTGTCCCGTTCAGAGGATGATGCTCTGGCCACGGGTGGCTTTAGAGCACCGCCCGTTATCTGGTGGCGAGGATTACCGCTTCCTCCTTAGGCAGAAGAATCTGGATGGCTCTATCCACTATGAAAACAGCCTCCAGATGTGGCTGCAGGTGACGGAGGAGAGAAGACGCATGGTGGAACGCGGGCTTCTGCCACAGCCCGATTCTCAGGGCGACCACGCCGATCTGTGCTGCCTGCCGGAGCTCAACGAGCACTCGCTGCTGGACAACCTGCGCTCACGGTTCCGACAGGAAAAGATCTACACTTACGTTGGAAGCATCCTCATTGTCATCAACCCCTTCAAGTTCCTGCCAATCTACAACCCCAAGTATGTAAAGATGTATGACAATCATACGCTGGGAGACTTGGAGCCGCATATTTACGCTGTGGCGGACGTGGCTTACCACACCATGCTGAGGAGACAGAGGAATCAGTGCATTGTCATATCTGGGGAAAGCGGCTCTGGCAAGACTCAAAGCACAAACTTTCTCATTCATCATCTGACTGCCCTCAGTCAGAAGGGCTTTGCTAGTGGAGTGGAGCAAATCATCCTGGGAGCCGGACCAGTATTAGAGGTGAGAAATGCACTTTTGTCCTTGATTAACAAAATAGTTGGATCTCTCTTATATGAATAGAACTTAAGGTCCTTGTGTATTTATTTTTTCTTTGGGGTGGTGATGCTATTATGGCGGGATAATCCTATTTTCTCTAATACCTCTTTAGCGTTCAAAGGTTTGGTATTATTAACTACCGTACCTCGACCAGGGGGGATTTACCTTTAGGCAAAGCTAGGCAGTTGCCCAGGGCCCCAAGTTCCCATAAAACCCCTTTTACATGTTTGGTTAATACAGCTATTACTTATTTGTTCACATTAATTATGTTTTTAATAAAAAAAGGTTGATTTTTAGCGACTTTTTAGACCCCTGTAGCACTTTGATTTCAAAAAAGCGACTTTTTTCTGCTTCTGGAGACGTTGGCGACAACATATACAAGCACCAAACTCTGCCCTCCTGAGCAAGTAGATTGATAACCTCGCCTCCTGCTCTCCTCTATCTTGTCTGCTGTCATGATTCATGCAGCTATTATTTCATCCAAATGAAAAATGGAGAACAGAGAAGCAGATCATGGCTTGTCTACAGTAGAAATTAGGCCTGGGTTATTTACATGTTACTGAAAGATGGACCGGTTTTAGGCATTTTCTTTCCAAATTTACTACATTTTAGTTATTGGTTGTGGAGAGAGAAGTAATACATTTCTCTAGTTTTTAAAAGCAAGGATTATATTCGACACAAACTGTGAAGACCTCACATTTTAAGGGCATCAGTAAGTTTGATACATTTCATTTCAGAGCTGATTGGGATTGTGAGATCTTTAGGATCTGGTTAAACCAGATTTAAAAAGATTAAATGAACCTTGATAAAATATTTTTCCTGCTAAAGAAATGAACTTGATATAGTCTGTTTCACAATCTCAGTCTCTTTCCACCTGTTTTTTGCTAGAACTTTAGAAACTAAAGTGTATTTATTTCAGAGTTATAGTTTAGACAGTTGTGCTCATCGCAGCTGCTACCACACTTAACATTACTTCTACAATGCTGCTTTTCTGTTACTATCTCTTGTTGCTCTTGACTTGCATGTTGGCACATCCAGAGATTTAGTGCAGTTTCAATCCAGCTGTGTAGGGATTATTCAGAGCGCAGAGGAACTGTTTCTGTGTGCAGGCTGTGAATTATCAATGGTGTCGTTTTAGATTCTTTTCTTTTCTTTAGAGTGGAAACAGAGTCTCAAGGTGAATGTTGTAGAGGCCCGGCCAAAGGTTTGTGAAGGAAACTGGTTGTTTTCCCATCACTCAAGACATTCCACTCATTTTCTTTTCTTTTTTTTTTTCCTTTGGGGACCTGAGACTCTGATACAATCCTTTTTATAATCTTTGAAGAGTTCACAACTGCACATTGTTTTTTTTCTTTTCTGTTTGCCCGGCTGAATTCCTGAGAGTTGTGCAACATCGATCAGCGGTATGCATAATGGTGCCCTTATGAAAGGCAAATATGGACTATGTTAAGATTCTTGTGAGATGTCAAAGGGTTACATTGCTCACCGTCACACTTCCTGGTTGCTACATGTTTACTTTTGGTCCGCTTGTTAAGAAGGAGGCAGTGTCAATCATTTCTATGGGTTTAGGCTGCTGAAAAAGGAACGCTTCACTATGATTTATGACGATTCACCAGATTATGAACTTGTAAAAATCCTTTTGTGTTTTCTTCCCAAACATAACTGCCTGAAGTTTGAGAAAAAGCTATTGAGGTTTTAAATGGAGCTGTGCGTCTGGTTTAAATGAGTTGAAGGTTGAGATTTAGGAAACTCTTCAGGTGTGTCGGGTCAAAGCAAAATATGAATGTTTAAAAGCATTTTTACAAAAGCAAAGCAGGTATTGTGGAGGATCTGTGATGCTGCGGGACTGCTTCTCTTCCACAGCTTTTTCTAACATTGCTTTTTCTAACAATTATTTTCAAATAAAAAAATTGCCATGATTTGTAAAATCAACAAAAAAAGGGGAAAAAATTGATATAATTCCTATTTATGACAAAAATTATTTAAATGAAATCATTAGCTATTTTTGTTATCAAAGTCAAGTTAAAACTATGACCTCAGAGGCCAAGTTCAAAGGTAACATTAAAGACAACAGTCCAGGCGGCAGGTAGCTCCAAACTACGCTTTATTGCTCTTCGTTTGGCAAAAGGAATGCCATTGGTGTGTGTGACTCCCAAGCTAATGTGTAAGCACATTGTGTTAATCAGCAGTGCCCCAACACGAGTGAGTAGCTCTGAGTGCAGAGGAGCTGCCCTTAATTGTTTGCACAGAGAGATTGCATATCTTCCCTGCTGGTGATTGATGCCAAGACTGGAGCTCCTGTGCTTCTGCAGGGAAAGATGGACGAGAGGAGTGCAGGAAACTTTTACTTCAGTGGGATCATTTCCCGTTCTGCTTCTTGGAGTCTCTTTATTCTTTTTTTTTTTTTTTTTTAAGGGATGTCCTATTAGGATTGGAAACTATTATTTCTATGTAATAAGGTGGATATTTGCTATGTCATAGTATTATTTAAGGGAGTCTAGTGTTAAAGCTCCTCAAAGTGCTGGAACCTATTAGCTGTTTACTCAGGAGGAGTCGTTCTCTTGCTCATTGGTTTGAAAGCAGCCTGACCCTGTTGACCTCAGCTTCCTAATCTCTCGAATGGAGCATTGTGGTGTCAAAGGCATTGTGAAAGACTATGTCAGGTCTTATCATTCTGTAAGGCTTTTCGCAGTGAGTCTGGGAGAATCTGTTTCTTCTTTAGTTCCTATTGTGGAGTTCCTCAGGGATCTATACTGGGGCAAATTTATTTTTAGTTGTGATTTGTATTTTGTTTTTAGGTTCAACTTTAGAACAAAGCAGTGGTAACCAATTAAAAACAACCAGTAAATGTCAAGGAACTTTTTAATTATAATCTGTTACTTTAAACAGAATTTAACACTGAAATAAAATGAGGTTTTTATGCATCCATGTTACACATTGACTTTTAAAATAAAATAAAAATATAAAAAATTAAAATCAAACATTTTCCATTTTAAAATATAAAGTGTTTTTTGAAGTAGAGAACAACAATCCTTCATTTCGGTATATAGACAATTTCCTGATACACATCTTTTATTAAACTCCTGAACTGACCGTTTTTTTTGTTGTTGTTTTTTTCTGGCTTAATGAGAGCAGTGGGCTTTAGGCTGCCCTGCAAGGCTTTAAACCTGGGTTTAAATGGAGGCAAAGCCATTCTAAAGCACATATCAAGGTGCTCATTTTGAGCCTGGATCCATATTTATTTTTGATTCTGTTCATGGTGGAGAATCCTGCTTCACAGCAGCAGGTTGACCCAAACATACTCTAAATGTGCAGGGTCATCTTTGAGCACATCATTTCACTTTTCTTTCACTAGTTCACCGAGCTTCTTCCAGCAGTCCACACTTTCTCTGCGCTCATCATCTTCTCCTTCTTTCCCATCGCCCGGCTTGCCACAGGTTTGTCTGCTGTGTCTGAAAGTAGCAGCAGCAGCAACCCAGACTGACAGCGGCTCATGGGCTAATTTGTATCACGTGTAGCCTGGTGCCGGACACTCTGGAGGGCTTTACCGTATTAACCCCAGTCCTCTAATCTATGACCTCTGGAATATAGGATACTGGTTTTTGTTTATATACTGATGACATTCATATGAACTATACCTTCAGCTGAAGAGTAACTTTATAAAGGTTTCAGAGCCAACAGAATAGTAAATAATTACACAAATCTCTATATTTATTATTCCAAGCATGTCCTTTACAGAAAACATTTTTTTCTAGGTTTTGCAACTAATAACTTGACATTGGTTTTCTTCTTTTGATGTTGGTTAATATGTTGATGTTTTTTTTATCGTCACTTTGCTCATATGTTGAATATTACTTTTTATATTGGCTGCAACAAAAGTTTATTTTGCAATTTAATTAATCTGTTGATTATTATTTTCATTTAATTGAATAATAATCTATTAACCAAAGGTTCCTTAAAGAAGATTTTTTACGAAATTAAACCAGGTGAAACTGCAACATTTTAACTTGAGGAGTTCTGGATAGAACAGATTGACAGGGAAAAAAAAGATTTTATCTTTAATGCAAAATGTTTATATATTTTTTCACAATCTTGATATAATTACTGCTCTAAGTGGGTCACTCCGTCAGATATAGGCATGTTTTAGAGTTTCTATACTCCAATTAACAATCACTAAATCAGTTGATGAATATTTCAATAATCGATTAATCCGATTAATTGTTTCAGCCCTACTTTTTACTATTGCTTTTGATTGCATGCTCTGTAGAAAGCTTTTTAAATACATTTTGAATTTTAATTGTTTCAATTAAGGTATAGGTGGAGTTTTTATTTAAATTTTTGACCTTCAGTGAAATTAAAATTGGCTAATAATGATTTCTGCTTGTATATTTGATGTATTCAAATTTAGTGATACCATTTATGCAAAGCAGAGCATTTTGACTTGTTAAAAAACTCTTCCATCTTGTGATTCACATTTCAATAGAATGTCTTGTCTTGAAAATATTACATGAAGGAAATGGTATGCAAAATGTTCAAGAGATGCCAGAAACGTCCCCCTCCTTTACTTTGTTCCTTTATTTTTACTTCCAATCCTCCAGAGTTAGTGGAGAACATGTCAGTATGGGTGTAAGGAGTCGAGGCTCGGTCGGATCATTGCTTTAAAGTGGCTTGTCATCTGCTTCTAAACAGTGCCACAGCAAAGCAAAGCCAACATTTTCCACTTACTGAAAAGAAAAGTGCAGAGAGAGACGTCCAAATAGAGGAACTCAGAAGTCTGACAGGGTATAATTCAACCTTAGAGTCCCAGAGTCATAAAGGAGTTTTACCATTCCTACCTTGAGTTGAATAGCTTTGGACTTGAATTGACCCTGTAGGCTGAAGACAAATACAGGCATACATGAAATATGACAAATACTTAACACAGTTTTGCTTTAGCGCTTATCTGCTGTCTGTCATTCCTCGCAGTGTTTAACGTTTTGTGGCAGAAAGGTCTGAAATGACGTTAAGCCTCTAAGTCCTGTGACTGGGTGCATATACAGTGAAATTTACTGCTGTACATTGTTTGCGTTGGTTTTATCATCTATTGTCTCCTCTGTGGGACTGTTTATACATGTAGAATGTCTTCATTTATTCTCCGACATGGACGTCAAGACGTAAAGCTGTGTGTACTTCTCTGCTCAGTCCCAGTTTGTGGTCTGTAAGGCAGATTATTCCGAATAAATTTTTTTTAGAATATTGTCTTACCTCGGTTTATAATGACCTGGCATTCTACAACCAGCAATATTTTGAATTAAGGGTCTTTCAGGTGGCTAGGGTTACAGTAAATCTCAAATAAATAGCCTGAGTTGGAAGGCCACAAAACTGCCTTTTTGTTTTGTTGTGTTATGCCATAATCTTTACATGTCGTCTCTCATTGCAGAAATGAGGCAGGAGGAAATTCTTCCATTTGCCTCAGTAACGGGGATTTGTTATGTTTATATTTGTCCTGGCTCCAATCCAAGTTATTTCATCTGTCAATGCAGAGTACACAAGACTTACTTTGTTACTGCAAGTCATTGCATCAGGTCAACATATTTGCTACTCTACAGGAGTTTCTAGTGTGCAAGCAGCCGGCAACTAACTGGAATCATCAAGCATCCATCCCCATGCACGATTACTCGTGTGACGTATTTGTCACCAGCTGTTTGGGTTTTTTTTTTTCCTAAATAATGGTGCGTTATGGCCTGATATCTTTATTTTAATGTCATTCATCCAAATGGCTTTGTCTTAGAAGTCTTAATAGTACTTTCTAGTAATAATTTTACTCAATATTTGTTAATATTTGTTTAGTCCTTTTTTGATTATCTTGCCATAGCGTAAAATGTAACGTTCTTACTGATGCCTGTAGAGTCTGATTAGCTCTTTAGGTCATTGTTGAACTGCTGCCATTTATACTATATATATGAGCAAACAAAATGCTTTTAGTGATTTTTAGTAGACGTACTTGGAAATATCATTTTTAGAGGGCATTTGAATAGCTGGACCTCCTTTCTTGAATCTAATTTAGGCATTAAGGCTTTGATTATTTTTCCTCCATCACTGTAGTTTAAGAGGTATATAGACATGTTGCTCCAGGAAAAGGGTCGGAAATCGATACTCTTAAATACTTCAAATGGGTTAAATTTATACGACTCATTTCAATTTCTTAACGTTCTCTGGTCTCTGAAGTTTTCCTTTTGAGTGTGTTCAGGAGGACACTGAAGTTTGCTTTGACTCGCTAGTACCAGCCAAAGAATTTGGCAAAGTCCAACTTTTAAAATGAGAAGAAATAAACATTGCTTTTCTTTGACATGAATGAGCTACAGAATGAACCAGTTTAATTCAGCCAAACATTTGAGCATGAGGTCTTTAATTGGAACTTAATGGAAAAAATATGTCATTTATAAATTGCTTTCATTATTCGGGGTTTAAGACGGGTTTGTTACCTCTTTGCCTTCGCCATCAAGGATGCAGATCAGGATATGATTTCTAAGACTTACAAGATGATATAATCGCAGCATCATTGCTGACTGTGTTCAAGTCGTGAGCTGTTGTTCCAGACCTCCTTGGCGCAGTAAGTTCTTGAGTTCCTGTTGGGCTCCTTTGTGTTCCCAGCAAAACAAATATCCCTTGTGTGAGTCATCCCAGGTCAGCAGTTTCATTTCTCAGCATCTACTTGAGTGCTTCTTCACTACACTTCTGCAGTAACACAGAGGTGCACACATAATGCAGTCTGTCCAGACCCCTGACTAATACCAAGCAGATTAGTGTTTAATGCAGGTTTTCCCCTTTACTGGGTGGGGTTAAATAAGATTTACCTCAGGCTGAGATGGAATAAAGAGCACAAGGGTTAGGGAATGAAGAGTTCAAAAAAGTAAAAAAACAACAATCCACTGGACTTTTTTTCAGAGTTTGAAGACGTTTTGCTTCTCATCCAGGAAGCTTTTTCAATTCCAAATGTCAGAAATAACGTTGAGTACCTGGCTTTATAGTGTGGACCAAAAACAAAGTCTTGTTTTTGTTTAGAAAAAATGCAAATTGAACCAGAAGTATGGATCCGCGCCTCAGGAATGGGGGTCGTTTGGGTTCTTTGTTAGCCTGCAATACCAGATACCTGTCTATGTCTCTGAAAGGTGGGTTGTTAGGGGGAATTATTGTTTTGGTTGAACAGGAGAGAGGAACAACTCTTTGCTGTCTACATTCTAGATTGAAACGAGGATGGTTCCTGGAATTAAGATTCTTATCTATCAAAGCTTTTAGTTTTTTATTAAAGTTTAATTATTGGTCTTTTATTGTTATTTGACGTTAGCCATAAAAGTCCAGTTATATATATAAATAAAATATATTGAATTGAGTTAGATAAACATAAGAGGCAAAAGCATTTCTTTTTTTTTGCTTCACAGATTTCTTTTAAAATGAGCCAAATATAATTACAATTTTAAACTCCACTCAGCTGAGACGTTTCCATTTCTCATATTTGATAAAAGCCGCAAACACGGACAACCCAGAATTTGGCAATGAAAGTGTTGGCATTCTTTTAAAAGGCATACAGTTTGAGGACAGATTTTCCTCAAATTGATCAATATTTAAATCATTTGGAAATCATTTAGAGAAACCTGGCTATGGTAAATGGAAGGTAACACCAATTAATTACACATTTTAAATAATGTTATAGTCCAATAAGTTGCATAAGCATCATTTATTGGGTTCCTGTTGTACCTGAGAAATGTTTTCTATTCAGTAGAAATCATCTTTAAATACGTGATGTGGTCAAAAAACTCAAGAAATGTCTTCTGTCCTAATCAGTCAGCTTTATCTGTTTATATCATCTTTGCGGTAGTTTCCATCACTGACTTGTGTAGCTTCATTATTTAGAGCTGAAGTCATAACTCAAACTAGTTCAAGTCTACAAACAGGCGTCGAGTGGAGGGCTTACTTGTAGAAAAGGAAATTTCCACTATTTTAAACAGGTTGATTAAAACATCCCCTGGTGAATCCGAACACTTCTGTTAGTATTCCAGTGAACTAAAGTTAATTGTGAGGGCGATAAGAAAACACATCATTTCAACATTTTAAATGATCCATACGTGCTTTTAAAAAGTGTTCTGTTGGAAACATTTTTCATTCGGGATACGTTAGGAATATTTATTTACAGATTTAGTAAGTCGATTTCACTTGTAACTTAAACACCACGGGCAATGTTCCATCAACCAGATAGCGAATAATGAAATGACTTAGACTGCTGATAATTCTTTACATAATTTCCTCCCTCTTTTTTGAAAAGGAACTTATCGTAACTCATGACAAAGACTCATTGAGACATATTCCAGGAAATAAGTCGTCTTGATTCATTTTTTACTTCAAAATAAATCGATGGAGGAAAATTAAGGAAGTGGTTCTTTTAAAGACTAAGCTACCAAATAAAAAGTACCGGTATTAAAGTTTGAGTGAAAGAATAAGAGTGGCTTTGAAAGAAGCATATCTGGCATGGCCTATCCAGTCTGCAGACCTAAACCCAATAGAGAATCTTTAGAGAGTAGAGACAACCCAGAAACCTGATGATCTAGAGAAGATCTGTGTAGAGGAGTGGGCCAAAATCCCTGCTGCAGTGTGTGCAAACCAGGTGAAAAACTACAGGAAGCGTTTGACCTCTGTAATTGCACACAAAGGCTACTGTACCAAATATTTACATAGATTTTCTGAGGTGTTCAAATACTTATTTGCAGCCGTTTCATTCAAAAAAGTTTAAAAAAAATCAATCATACATTGTGATATCTGTTTTTTTTGTTTTTTTTTTAGATTTTGTCTCTCACAGTGGACCTATGATAACAAATACAGACTCCATTATTTCTAAGTGGGAGAAGTTGCAAAATATCAGGATGTTCAAATACATTTTTTCCTCGCTGTATAAGGGTGTTTGACTATATGACCAAATGTTTACAAAGACTGAAACAGATCGTGAGTCACTGTGCTGACATTCAGTCACTGTTTTGGCCTATGGGACGCTGCAGCAATCTACTAACCTACCAGAAATCCTGACATCCAGCTTCATCCCCCTTCATCAGTCTGACATTGAACATTAGAAATATTTTCCATCAATAAATGAATCAGTACTAAGAAGTGGACATGCTTCAGTCAAGAGACTGACAATCAGCTTTCCACAAGCAAACGTTACAGAGTTGGTGTTCTGGCATTTTGTTCAGTTAGAACGTGACGAATTCAAGCAGCTGCAGTTGTAGCTTTTGTCTTGTGTTTATCTCAGCACCCCGGTGCCAGGCTCCTATTTTCTCTATAACTGTATACAATAACCATGGCTGGGAACGGGCGGGAGCACATGACATTCCTGTTTTGTCATCCCATCTGTTGAAAAAGACACAACTATGCTCAGTAGCTGCATGAGGCCAAAGGTTACGAAGAAGTTTGCTTCAGCAGTCAGTTTGGTACTCTAGGTGGCTGAACATGGTTTCTGTTTTTACCAAATTTAGCAAAGGTTTAAAGAAACACAACTCAAGAATTTGATCCAACATGTAAATGGATTGGTTAATATGTCCAGAGCAAGCGCTCAACTTATTTAAAGCTATAAGATGCAAATAAAGAGGTAAAACAGTGGTTTGATTTACAAATAGATATATATTTAATCTATTTTCAAAGCAAAGTCCTTCTTTTCTGTCCATTTTCTGCACTGGAAGACTGTGTTTAAAGATAGTATTTAAAATGATCTTATAGCAGTGGAAGCAGTTCTTATCTTTCTCATCTTATCTTTTCAGACTACTTATTGAGCGATAAACAGGGGCTCATTCATTTCGTTTTCTCAGGCTTGTTGCTCATCAGCACCACATCAGCAGCAGCCCGACAATGTACCTGTTTGTTTCCGTTCACAGGCCCTTCATTTATGCTGATACTTGCTTAGGTTTGCAGGTGCCTCGTCAACATGACTCCCTCACAGTCCCAGCCAGCACCTGTGGTCGACTGTCATGCTGCCCCGGTCGCACCTGCAGCAGGGCGCCACGCCAACATCAGGCGCACAGAAAAGCTGCACTGTTAAACGACATGAAAGGAGGGATGCTAGATGCAATCGAAGTGCCGTTTGGAGCTTTATATACACGAGATTGTTGGTGTTCTTAAATCCTCTAGTTCCAGTTTAAACTTTGAGTGGTGATGTAGGTTTTTGTTTTAATGCGAAAGCAGTTTATTTAGTCTGTTCTTTACTAGGAAACTGCTGTTGTCTGTTTTCAGTGTTTAATTTTCCAATTTCTATTTGAAACATTGAATTTGGGTAGTATTAATGTTTTTAATAATATGTTGATATTTCAATTCTGGGTAGTTTCTGAGCCTTTAATGGATGTGTGAATATTAGAATCAGTCGGATTTGTGTTTCTATTTTCTTTGTTGACTGTTTTTGGGAAAGATTGGATGAAACCAGAGTTTTATTTCTCATGCTTAAGCTGGGCGTACACTGTGCAATATTTTCAATCGTTGCACGCAGCTGCAGCTCACACTGTACAACGAAACTGCAGGGTTTAAAAGTTCACAGCTCACAGTGTATGTTCTCACACTGTGCGGCCTGATGCTCTGATGCAATCTACCTGCTCACACTACGTCCACACTTTGGACTCGGCATTGAGTGATGGCGCTGGTCGGACTCGTCAACCTGAAAGAAGAACTCTCTTATTTGCGCATGCGCAGTGCTGGAGGTTCTGGTAAATCGGCTCGTAGGTCTGCTTCAACAGCAGGATTTGTCCACGAACACCTCACAATGGCCGATTGAATTTCATACATGTTTTTCTCCTGACCTTATGATTCCTGGTTGGGATGTGGTCGTGAGAGGCTCATCGCCCCTCGTTACCCCGCGTATACTACATGATGCACAAGGAGGCTAAAACTGGGCCCGATAGAAAAATTGTTGCATGACTAGACAATCGTTCCAAAAAGGGCAAAAAAATCGCCCAACTTTATGCAGTAAAAATATGACCCGTTTTGGTATAATTTCACTGTATATATAAAAATATTGACATATGTTAAACTGGTATTACATTTTGTTGGGTTTTTATTTAATCCAAGATAAAAATAAAACCAGGAAGTTATTTAAAATGTGAAAATGCTTCAATCCTGACTTAAATGAGAGGGTTCCTGTATGCTGGACTGTTGGATGTTATTTTATGCTTCCTTTAATTTTTTTCCCTTATGAAACTCTAAGCAGCACCCTAATAATTTAAGTAAATGCTGATATGAGTGTAAATATTATTGCTAAAAATACAAACTACATAAGCAAAAAAACAAAAGTTAAATCAGGGTAGAGGCCAAAAAAAAAAATTATTGAAGGACCTGAATTATTATATTGGGTGAGATGAGTTGATCAGATAAATTAATAACATTTTCAACTGGCTGAGGAGGCAAAAATATGTGGCAATTTTCAGGTATTATTTCTGAATGACATGCTTTTTTTGATGATGCTCATTGATGGACCCCAGCTGATAATTTGAGTATGTGAGTATAACCCCCCCCCCATCCCCCTCCTGAGTTGGAGGATTACATAACTGCTGAAAGCACACCCGCTACTCCTCACTTGAGTTGCATAAATCCTTGCAGGTGACCTCTCTGCTGTGAGGCCCTCATATGCCGATTGAGGTTTGTGGTCATCTTGTGCTTCCCACATGTCCAGATGTGGTGCAATAAAACTTTGTGTGAAAAGTGCAGACATCTGGAATGGAGCAGAAAACATGAGCGATGTGACCCCGGAGCAAATCTCTCATGGAAAGATTATTGCGGTTGGTCATGTGCAGCAGATTGCATTTTCCTGTAGTTTGTTTGTATATTTTCATTCCCTGATTTTGATCTAATTTCTCATCCCGCTCATAGAAAACAAATATGAATGTTTCAGTAGAAATAGAACTTGTTTGGAAAACATTTCACAGAATCATATTGATGCTCGGTTGAAACATTGTTTGATTTTCTTTTTGACATTCAGTCTTTAAATGGTTGGAGTCTATTTGTATCCCACTACTTAAAAAGTGCTAATAGTTGCCCAATTTATGTAGCAAAAACCTTCCAACTTGTTTTCCTGTTTAATCTGCTGTTTGTTATACATGCTTGCTTTCATGGTGCAGCAAAAATATAGTCCCCACTATCTACAGTATTCTCTGCTCAGGTTCTTTATCGAACAACCCCTGATCATGATGCTGCCACCACTTTGTTCCACTACATGGGGAGTTTATTCTTTATTTTTACAAAATGATCACTTGTGCCTCACACAGCTTTTTGAATTTGCTGTGCAAAGGTTCAGGAAGGATTTTATTGCATCATAACGTTTTCTTCCTCATCCTTAAGGTTTTGGAAGTTTTTTTTTTCTCACCAGGCCTGAATGTTTTGTTTTTTTCTTGAGTAAGAAAGGCTATTGTTCTGCAGCCCTACTCCATAGTCTAGAAATATGTAGAATACAGGAGGTTGTGGTCACATGTAGAGAAAGCAGCCAGTTCTTGGCAGAATTTCCTGCAGCTGCTTTACTGTTGCTGTCAATCACAACAGCCTTTCTCTTCATTTTTTTTTTGTCTTGCAACATCCAGGTTTTGTAATATCGCTGTTGTTCCATGTTTTTAGACAGTTGTAGTTGACGTTTTATGAATGAACACGATTTATTTTGATCTTTTGAAATGTTAAACAACTAGAGAAGTATAATGTGTGTTCTCAGTTTGTCACACCAATCATCCATCTGAATTTCAATGATTAAAAAGACAAATATGCATATAAGATTAGTTCTCAAAAGTAATGAAAAAATCACTTTTCATCAGTTTTCTCTGCTCTGAGTCGCTGGAGGCATGTTCCCTAGGACCACTGAAAACACACACACTTGTTATTCTATTTCAAAGTTTTAAAGATATAAAAAAAAGGAAAAGTTGTATATTTATATTCTGAGTTTGAATTCAGGGCAGATCAGTGGACGGTTTGAGCATGTGTGACTCATGTTCACAGAGGAGAGATGCTCTGCTCTCTGAGGGATGCGCTGAAGCCATTGCATCTGAGTCCCTGTTTTTGAGGAGAGAGGGGCTTGCTCACTAAGGCTTCTTTCCCTCTGAAAAGCCGGGTTTCTCAAACCAGGTTGACCCGCTTACAATCGGTAACATTTGACCAAAAAGCTGAGTCTGACCACCTGCTGGCAAACTACGTGGCCACTGTCCCCCAGCTTCATGCTGGGTGAGCGTTGATGATGTTGACAGTGTGACCGAAATCAGGCAAGTAAATAATGGTTGAAAGCAAGAGCATACTCAAACGGTGCCTGAAACCAGCCGACAAAACTCCTCTGATCATAAGGAGCTCACAGGTCTTTGTTGCTATTTTTCTCGAATTTGACCAGGGTAGACACGTGTCAGTGAGCTGTTCCCACTTCCACTGAAAGCCCATTTTTTCCCTGTTTAAACAGGTTTCTTGGCTATTGTGAAAGCGGTATAACTGTCCGCTGAAGAAGGTAAACTCGTAGAAGGTAAACTCGCAGGGCTGTCTCTGCAACAATGCAGAGACAGCCCTGCTTTTCGTTTTTATGCTGCAGGAACAGCTGCTCAACAACATGACGTTGCATTTTTAGACACACATAAAATCCTGGAACACAGGAATATTGATAGCTAAATTTAATTCCGATGCCGATTATAAGTGCCGGTACGTTCCTATTCATTTTGTTTTAAATACCCATTGTCACGCTTAGGTGGAGGTTGGGTGCGGACTTAAATGCAGTAATGAGTTTTGCTGTTTTTAATAAAAGATCCGGAAGCAAACACGGACAAACATACAAAATATTAAAAATCAAAACACATGCAGGGAGCAAAGTAACAACAAAGCAACAAAACTACAAGAAACCATCAATGAGGAACTGCAGAGGTGGTATATATATGGGGAACAGAACAAAGAATGGACTAATGAGCTGATATGGAGCAGGCCTGGATACAGGTAACTAGAAGGGAGCCAAGGGGAAAGAAAACGGCCACAAGGGGGCGACAGAGAGTAACTCAAAAACGCAACACTGCTAGAAAACAATTACTAAGAAACTATAAATAAAGCTAAACAAAGGGCAGAACCCTAACACCCATAGGTGCATCTGAACATGAAGAAATCACCCATCAAAGCAAGATGTTGGTTTAATTTCACATAGGATGTCTTATGCTAATAAGACTTGTCGAGGAAACAGTACAGCCTTGCAGTATTTCAGTGCAGCACCCAGTATGCACCGGTTACGTTGCAGCTTTAACTCCAATAAATAGACTCTCTTCGATAAAACCCCTGAATAGAAAAAAAAGAATGCATTCACGAAAGTGTTCTGGCTCAAGTATTTCAAGAACTTTATAACTGGTTTTGTAAAATGCCTTGAAGATTTTACCAATGTAGTAAAAATATTGCCCTATTTTTGTCCAAAGAAATGGGTATACTCCATAGTAACAAGTAAATAAATCAATTAACGTTCAAAAAATATATATTTTTCCCCACCATAATCTATGTGTATAATTTCGTTGTTCAAGTATATCCATGTGTATACTGTAGAATAGAAACCCAAAGGAAGAGAGATTCTCTTGGTCTGAACTGGACACCGGCTGATGTTCATGCCTCCCCGATCAAACTAATTGGATTGACCCCCTTTTCAGGCCTGACCAGGTGGATAAGATTTACTGTTGAGCTTGTGCTACTGTTAGTCACTCAACA
This sequence comes from Cyprinodon variegatus, assembly GCF_000732505.1. Classification (NCBI taxonomy): domain Eukaryota; kingdom Metazoa; phylum Chordata; class Actinopteri; order Cyprinodontiformes; family Cyprinodontidae; genus Cyprinodon; species Cyprinodon variegatus. The sequence goes on from NW_015150609.1 coordinate 369,297, forward strand.
ACACCTGGCCACACTCTCTTGCCACAGCTTAACAATGAACGTGAGGCGGCTAATGGTGGACATGTGGCGCACATATGGGTGTGTTGCGATACGACCACCTGTTGCGGCTTTGGGGCTTCATGGGAAGCCATTTGGATGGAGATTTACTCATGTGACCTGGATGTTTAGTAATGGCAGAGAGGTCAACATACACATGCTGAGGGGTAAACTAGACACAGTGACACCCACGGCCATTCTTCTGTCAGCTGAAGTTAGACATTAACTTTATCTTTTAGCATCAGTGATTAAAAGGTCACTTAGTTACACATCAAACAGTTTATATATGATGAGCAGCTTCTTTCTGGTAGCTGTAGTTACTCTTTAGAGCCCAGAAAATTAATGGAATGCCATTTAAAGTCAATATTTTAGAAAATGTTGGTAACATTTTAATTGATAATCATTAACATTTTTATCTTTGTTACTTTATTTTTCCTGTATTAATCCCATTTTTCACAGCTGATGCACTTTTTACATTTATGTAGAAATGCATGTCGTTTTATGAGTGGGACAAAGAAAAGGATGAGCAGGGCAGTGAAGTATAAATTGGTTTTACTCTCAAGGCTTTTTAAAGACTCAATGTTTCTTGATATGGTCTTTTTAGTCATATTTTATTTAGGGCTGCAACTAATGATTATTTTGCAAATCGATTAATCTGTTGATTATTTTCCTATTAATTGATTAATAATCTGATAACCAACTGTTCCTTAAAGACTTTTTTTTAACGACATTTAACCTGTTGAAACTAAAACTTTTCCACTTGAGGAGTTGTTGATATAGCATATTGACAATAAAATTTTTTAATTTTATTTTTTTTAAATATTGATATAATTGCTGCTTTAAGTGGGTCACTCGTCAGCTACAGGCATGTTTTACTGTCTTTATACTCCAGCTAACAATTAATCGATTACAAGAATAGTTGAAGATTATTTTAATAATCGATTAATCACGATCAATCTGATTTATTGTTTTATTTTAACATCATCGTCCTTAATATCCCATAACAGGCACAAAAATGACAACAAGCTGGAAATAAACATTTACTGATATTTTGACTGTTCTACTAAGGGGAATCGCTGGTATGTTAATAAATTATCAACCAATGTTTTTAATAATGGTATATTGTATATTCCTACTTGGACAGAGAAAGCTATAGTTTCCCTTAAAACAATGTAGTAAAAACTCTACAAAATGAACACCAGCTTATTTTGAATATTTCTAATAGACATTCATATTGGACCATAACACACAACAAAAGATGGACTAAATAGTATTGAAGTTCCAAGACCATGTGTGAGCCAAATATACCTTTGTGTTTACTGAAGCCGACTGTAACTTACTGTAGTGACGGAGCAGAATGACAACTCCAGGTCTTTGAATGCATCTTTTGTTCCCACTATCTGATTTGCACTCAGCTGAGCAACACTATTTTTATCCTCCGACAGCCATTGTTTGATGGTGTTGAATAGTTGCTTACTGGAATGTGTTGATAAAGCCAATGCTCTAATATTAAAAGTAATACTAAACATAGTGCCAGCCCACTACAGTGGAGTTAATCAGTGTTTTTGTCGGATCTGGTTGGTCAAAGCTAACCCCTGACTTGGATTTCCGCTGCAGCCGGCAGAAAAAGTCAGGAAACACTCGGCTGTATATGCAGGTCATTCTGTCTTTCTGTGTTATAAATGTCACTTTGATCAGGGATCTGAATACACTCCCTACCTCAGTGCAAACAGCAGGCGTAGGAGTAACAAATTCAGAGCGATGAACTTCTCATTATAAGTGATCGATAACCTATTATATCAGTGCTGGTTGTTTTTTAAAATCCAGATTTTTCTTTAGCTCTTTTTGTGGTTGTGTTTTGGTGTGAAATAACACACCAACAGTAGATCTGAAGGTCTGCAGGAATTTAATTTAAAGCCGCCTTACAGTCGGTCCTCAAATCTGTTACAACTCTTTGCAGTTTTCCTGACTCGCCATGTGTGAACGGCATAAATTGGGACGTGGCTCTGTGTTTTCCAGGACATTGTGTCCCCACCTCTCACTCCCTCTCACTGTTACATTCCACTTCACTGTATGGCGGCCAGATTGGGGAAGCTTCTCTCTACGCCTTGTGCATTTCCTCTCTTTCTGCTGATTTCTGGGCTCCAAGCGTTGCCATTTTTTTTTTTTTTAAGCCCAGCGTTAAGCGGGACTTTTTGAACTCATTTTCTCAATGGATGCCTAAAGTCACATCCAAGACCTAAAATACGCAAATTGAGAAATGATCTAACAGGTGTTTTTTTTCTCTTTTCTTCTGTCTGTCTGCTGCTGGGCGTTGGTGCTCGCTGACTCTCCTGAGGTGGCTCATCATTCAGCTGAAAAGGGACCAGTAGCTCCCTGTGTCTGCACAAATAGTCAGAATGTAAAGAGTTGGATTAAAGTTTCTCTGTTGCGCCGGATGTCTTTCACCACTCCATAGATCCACCCTCATGGCACACCTCCAATAACACTGACACAAAGCAACACACAAATCACAGAAGTATTTGTAAGAATGAGCAAAACATGTGAGGCTCTGCTTGCGAATACATTTCCATTGTTACCGGTAATCATGCCAAATAATCCAGTTAAACCGACCAGCACATTTAGACTAATCCTGTTGCTGAACTTTTAATTTAATTTCTCTGGAGATGGTTGTGTAAACATTTACTTGCTCTAGAAAGAAAGGACTTCTTCTGAAAGAAAAACCATGTTTAAAAAATGTGCAGCCAACCAGCAGTTCATGTGTGTTCAATTGGATCTGATAGTCCTCTTGCTGTTACTCTTCCAGTAGGACGCCTCAAATCCAAATCCCTTGTGTATGATTTTTGGAATTCCTCCCAAAACATCAGGAATTGCTAATAAAATGCGACTGTTCTCTAAAAGCAATCAATGGAACACAGTTTATGTGTAAAACGGCTATTTGACAATGAAAAATCCCCTGTTGACATAGTCTGCAGGAGTAACTCTGACTAGTGTTTGCTCTAAAAGATAGGCCTGTTTTCCTAACGGCAGAGCACATTTGCTCAGCGCTGGTTAAACACATCCTAAACAGGCCAACAAATTGACTTGGGTCACTCAGCCCTCGGCCATCATCAAAGCAAACTGACGGCTGGAATGTCACCAAATCTGCTTCATTACTCAGTTTGATTTTTCTCCGCGTTTGGCAGATTCAGTGAACTTGTAGACTGTTTGTTATGAAACATCCCAGATTTAAAAACACTTCCATATAAATATTTTAGCTCCTTGTATGATGTGGAATAAACTATATTTTTGTGAGTACTGTAACCAACTCTCCCTGTTGATACTGGAGTCCATGAGTGATGCCTCATTTTCGATCAGTTTCCAACCGATACCTGGCTGCCAGAATGCCTCATGTCAAAGATAAATATTTGTAAATATGTTACATTAAAGTTTTTTTAAACTTGGATTATTAATTGTCTTTTGTAGAGGATTCTCTTGTGGGTATTGTTGAAAGTTTTTCTGAGGCTTTTTTTAAATGTTTATTTTGATGTTGAAATGATAAATCGACTGAATAAGAAATGTCAAAACTTCACATGAAAATCCACTCATGTCGGGGGAGTGGAGCATTAGTGGGTCGGGCATTGCGCTTGGATCTCAGAGGTTGTGAGTTTGAGCCCCACTCCCACAGACTGCAACTCTGGGTCCCTGAGCAAGACCCTTAACCCCACACTGCTCCTTGGGCGCTGCACAATGGCAGCCCACTGCCACCCAAGGGGATGGATTACAAGCAGAGTGAATTTCATTGCTTTGTACTTGTGACAATGCAATGACAATAAAGCTGAATTCATGTTCCGTTTTCTACTGGAAAACTGGAAAAAAATGTATGATACAAAAGTTGCTGAGATTAGGTGAACTTTTATTTTTCAACATGGCAGAGAGCAGTGTTGTTTGATTGTATCAGATGCTCACTAACAGCCAGTCCAATCTTTTGATGCATCCTTTTCTTCCTCTAGAACCAGGAAGTCTCTAACTGAAGTCTCATACTCATGTAGCAGGTCAAAATAATCTCTGGATCCAATATGTTTCTCTTTTCTGCCACAACAACAGCACTAAACACAATGCGCTGGTAATTTCCTCATGTGAAGTGGAAAGGATCATCTTTACCATACCACATGAAGGCAGCATAAACCTCAGATTAAATCATTCTGTCCTGGTCAGAAAATGAAGACTTTCCCCCTGAAATCCAAACTTCAAAGGAGTTTTAGCTTTTCTTTTCCATTTTGGAAACTCAAACCTTCTGTACAATTGGACAGTATTGTTATTCAAACTATATCCTGTCTTTTTGCTTATTCTTCGTCTTAATGATAAAGCACAAAAAAGCGTCTTGTCTGGCTGGACATACAGGCCCCTAAAATCTACCAAATCAATTGATTCAATTCTTTCAGCTGTTGCTGCACCAAACAGCCCATACGTGGAGTGCCATTCAAACCATAACTTCTGCTTCTTTTACCCCGTCATGAAAGTAGAGAAATTACATTTTAATGTAGATTTTGAAATTAGAAAAGGATGCTGGAAATGGCAACGTTTGAAATAACATCCTCAGGTTCTAGGAAAAACGTGTAGGCTTGCTGGAGGTGGTTTCAGAGGCGGAAACCAGTTCTTACAAAGTTAAAATTTACCTTAAATGATTGACTAGCCTTTTTCCCCGTCTGCGTCTTCCCGGATACAGTATTTCCCTAAGGCACTTTGTTCTCCACGTCTCCATACAGCATATCGCCAATGCTAGTTGACGTGACAGAGCAATTACAACTTGCCTTATAGCAACAGATTCAAGAAAAACCCTCTCCATTTTCCTCAGACATGTGGTCCATATTAGTTTGCTACCTCTGTTTATAACAGCCATGCGTAACGCCAGCTTCTGATAAAGTTACCCAGTTTGCCAAGTTTGCTTAATTCGTACCAAACCAGCTCATGCAAACTTGTCTAAATTAAATCCTTATTTTTTGCAACATTTGAAAAAATTTGCAATTTGTGTAAACATAACCAAATGGCGATTTGAAATGTAAGTTAGAGAATAAACGCCTCAAAGTTTGGAAATGCTAAATGTTAAAACTGGATTGAAGTCCAAAATGATCATCCATCAGGGTATTTTCAACCTTCATATTTAATGTTTTCGTGCAGGAACAGCAGCTTATCTTCATTTTTTTTCTTTAGATATTTGCTTACATAGAAAATCTGACAGGTATTTATCTCAGCTGCAGCTGCTCAGTCAAGGAGAGCAAACTGAAGCATGTTATGGTTAAAGGCTACTAATGTCTTTAAAAAAAAAGACGTAAGTAGATGTTAAACTGCTACACAGTACAGATAATCCATGTTGGGACTGAGGCTTCTGGGTGAACTTCTGCAGTTTTCGCTTTAAGAACTGTTCTTGAGATTCTCAATAAAAGTTGCATGCTTCCATCCCATAAATAAAAATGTGTTGACCAATAAAAGCACTAGAGTGTGAGTCACTCATCCTCTTTGAGAGGTTCACAGGCGTACTTGAACCTGATGTAATCCCCACCCAGCCAACGAAATAAACACTTTGAGAGGAGAGGCCCTGAGAGAGGAATGTAAGTAGATGCTGGTGTGGAACGCTACATCATTAGAGAGCTCAGGCATGTAAACTGTTACGCCAACATTTTATTGGATGGTTTCTATGGTTTTTTTGTGTGAGACGAGACTATTTTATTTAACTATTTTGCATGTGAGCACACGACATAGTAAACTCAATATTTTTATCATTGCAGGCTCCAATGTTGATTTGATTTTTTTTTATTACAGAACTGATAAAAACTGTTGCAGCTGATGTAAAAGTATATGCCAGTGAAATAGAGCATAAATAAGGGACATATATGACATGAGATCCCCTGATAAAAGTTTTAAACTGTTTTAAATTGAACACAGCCCCACTCACTAAAGTACCTTATAAGAGACGATGAAATGTGTATTTTTGCTACATTTGATCCCGATTTTCCCGATTGCTACATTTGATCCCGATTTTCCCGATTGCTGCATTTGATCCCGATTTTCTCTCCCCAAATCACAAAAAGGTTTTAGCCAAATTAACTGAATTCAGTTGGTGTTGAGTTTATGACTTGAAATGGAACTTTCTATGCTCATATTTCCTTCAGATTTGGTACAATTCCATACTGTTCACCAAGATTTCTGTCTTGGGGAGTGTTGGTCCAGTGGTTAGAGTAGTGCACCTGTGCTCTGAGAAGGTTGCATGTACCCGGTTCTGCTCCCCAGGCTCCGCACAATGGCAGCCCACTGCTCCTCCAGGGGATGGGTTATATGCAGAGGTAAATTTCTACAGTGTGAGATCAATAAAGTTCAATTATTATTATAGCATTACACATCTCACTTCACCATGCGTCAGATAACTATGAAGGCTCTAGTAAAGGGAAGAGTATAACTGTTTATTGTGTAATTTGGAACACCAGCTTCACTAAAGCATCTACAGAGCCAAATTTTACACTAAAATAAATCAGAATCGCACAAGTAAAACACTCCAACACAGCTTATCTAACCAGTATGCTGGAGTTGCTCAAGTATTATATTTTTTTGACTCTTTTACACAAAGGAAAATATTGTTTAGATGCAACTTAGCCTGATCTTAAAAGAGAGCCTTCACTGTTAAACATGATGGCACATAACAGAAAAAGCAAAGTGATTATGGACTGAGACGACAAAATCCGACAAATAATTGCGTGTTTTCTCTGACCTATCTGTTCCTTGGTGCTGCAGAAGGCTGCACCAAGCTCCTCATAAATCCACTTCAGCTGTCTGGTAATATTACAGATCTTGAAAATAGTGAAAAAATTAAATCCAGCACTTTTCATGGCACTCTATATATGTTTTTTTTATTATTATTTGGCTAATATTATAATGCCCTTTTTTAAGTTGCATTACAAAGAGCAGAATTTAGTTAAAAACTACCAATTAGTGAATATTTTGTATGTCTTTGCTAAAGTTGTATAAAATGAACAATGTTTTAGAGATTCCTCCTTCAAGCTTTTTCTTTTTTTTTTTCTTCAAGCTTTTTCAGGCTATTACCAATACTTGATTTTGTTTGTGGTCTGATCTGCCAATGCATTCAAAGCGGATGGATTCTGTTTTTATTTTGTTTTTTTTCGTCTGACCTTAATGTGAACAGGCATCAAAAATGAAGCAGCAGATTTTCTGATGCTTCTTTCTTATAAGGTGGAGTCCAGTAATGCCCTTACTATTATCCATCCATCCATCCATCCATCCATCCATCCATCCATCCATCCATCCATCCATCCATCCATCCATCCATCCATCCATCCATCCATCCATCCATCCATCCATCCATCCATCCATCCATCCATCTTGGGTGTAGCAGCTTCAGTAGGGAACTTTTTACCAATATGGCCCTTACTATTACAGTAACATTACTAGAGGCTTTATTGTTACTTTATTGTTTATATTTACATCAATGATGTCACGGTATTCAGGTTTAGTTGGAAAATGTGAAACAAAGTAGTAATAATAAAACATAGGGATCCCCCTGTTTAATCAAATTATCTTTTCTTCCAGTTATTTTTTTTCTTTCATTGGGTGTAAAATTCTACTTTGAATAATTACACTTTATTTTGGATTTGTTTTTCGTAAGCTCTGCTCAACATCTTTTTTTTGAGCCTGTAATATTCATTTGACCGAGGGTGTGACAGTTTGAAAGTAAAGCTCTGTGGTTTTATTATTGATAGTGCTCTCTAAGTAAGTTATCAATTAAACTAAATGGCTTCATAACATCCCTCCATTTGGATAAACGGACTGTAGCGGGCCGCGCCCATGTCTGCAGCGCTGCAGTTTGTTGGCAGACACACAAGCTGAACTCTGACTCTGGATGGATGGAGGGGGATCTGCTGGCGTTGGTTTGCCACAGCATGTGCATCAGAATGAGTGATGCCGGCCCGGTGGTCCTATGAGTGCTGTCATTACCAAAGGCGAACACTGACCAGGCTAATAAATTACCCTCCACCGCATTGCAGCTCCAGTTTAAGTGGCGGAATATGGTGTTGGGTGATGTGGTCAGTCGGATGTTTCACTCAACAATCAGATTTTGTTTCTTGGAGATGTCGGTGGAGTGACTCAGAGCTCCACGCTGTTTCTGCGGGTTGAGAGGAAGGAATGACAGAATTTCTTTATTAGAGACAACAGCTCTTCAACAGCAAATAGACTAGACAGGCTAACTTAAAAATAAAAATGCATTCTGTTATACAGTCTTCTCAGCTGTAACATATTTTTTTAAGGTTTACTTTTGCTATGGGCTGCTTAATCTGTCATTCCCTTCTTCCCTCCTTCTGCAGACGTTCTTACTCCCAAGGGTGTTTAGGGTAATGATTAAACATGTTCATGGTCTGTGGGAGGATGCTGAAAAGAAGAGCATGCTAAAGGGCTGGTTATACTCCTGCAGCAGTGTCTCGCAGTGAGCTTGTCGCAGATATTTTTGATTTATGCCCAATATAAGCGCGGTCTGCGCTATGTTATTCCACGCCAAACCGCAAGAGGGACAATCAAGAACTAGCTGTGGGTCTAGATATGGCAGAGGCGGTGAGGAAGTGGAAAAACGGCGAAAAAGAGTGGGGATCCAGGTGGAAAAAGGGTCCCAGCATTCTCGCGCACCTCGCTCTTCTAGCTGGTCCATCTTCACGAGTCGTTTTCCACAATGGCGGTCATACAAACAAAATAAGCCACTAAGGTACGAACAGCAGATATGCATAGTGTAGAGCGGCTGTAGAATTGACCAATCAGAGGCCTCCTGTCTGCGGACACCTACAATGTTGGAGAGGTGCACCAGAGTGTCTTTGGAAGGGACGTGGGCATATCTACGTTATCTGCACCACACATGCAGACGACCTGTTTTCTGAGCATAAACCAGCCCTAAGTATATGGAGAAAGGCCTCAGGCTGGGATTAAATCCTACGACATTCCTGCTGCAAGGCAGCAGCGCTGACATCTGCACCGCCGTTCAGTGATGAGCTGGACAAGGACTCATCATCTTCATAGAGGACTCTAACCTGCCAGCCAATCAGAGAGGGACAGAAAGATTCCCATGATAGAGCCAAATGGAGTACTGTATAAAAAAGTTAATACGGGGGAGTCCATTTTGAAGCAGTGATTTTTGTGCTTTAACACCTTACGTTTTGGGCTTATTTTGCTATTAGCTAAAAATAGATAAAATGACTTTAAACTCTTTTTAATTTTTTTTTTTAAGTTCTCATTTTTCCTATTTTTTCTCCTCTGCATTTCAATCACCTAATCTTTCTATAAATGGAAAAGACGGCAGTTCCTCAGCAGTTCCTCAATCTGGTTCCAGCTCCAGATTTACCAGAACGCCACAGAGGCCTGCTGGTCCGGTTTTGTTCTGTCGTCCTTTTTCCCTTTTGACTTTGAGGAATTTGGTTTCCACACAGAGTAAGGTATGTTTAGTGACCCTGTTATGCTATAGGAGACTGAGGGATTATGTAACTCTGGGCTACTAGTTCAGCAGAGGGAACATTAGTACTTGCACGGCAGCAGAGGCTGAGAAACATAACTGACTGTATGAGTGTGAGAAAAAGCATCATATCAAAGTAAGCCATCGGCTCAAATTCTTCTGAATGAGATTATTGTTAGGAATTTAGTTTCAGTAGCGAGGCACCGATCAGTCTTATCTTCCCTGACGCTGACTTTTAGGTTTTCTTTGAGATCTAAGATACTTATTCTGATGTCAACCTTTTTTTTTGTTTTTGTTTTTTAAGAAATATAACACAAAAGTTTAAAAATTTAATCCTGATACTCTTATTAAAGGGTTAGTTTTCAATGTAAAAGAAAGTTAATTTATAGCAGTGGTTCTTAGTCCCGTTGTCGGGCATGTTTTAGGAGTTTCTGTGCTGCAACCATGAATATGCAGATTCTTTAGTTCTTTGCAATTACACATTAAGATCAGTTTTTTACCGACTGTCTGGTGCCTCCATTGCTTTTAATATGCATGTTCTGTCAGGTCATGAAGATCACGGCCTGAAGCAGAAGGATCCAATGAAGCCTTGTTGACTGGCACCAGTAATAAAGAATGCATTAAAAAAAAGGATTAAACACACAGTAAATAACTGAACTTGGAGTAATTTATTGCTGTGTCTAATATTAAAGCACGGTGGGAAGTTTACAATGTCAACTAATGACAATACTAAAAATAGGTTAATTTAAAATGAACCTGTAAGGTGGGAAAAAATTTTCTTTTTATTGTTGGTAAAAACAGCAGATACTGGTTCTGACTACTTTTCATGATTCTGATTGATTATACTTATATTTTTAAGAAATATAATCATAAATGTTATAAACATCCCCCATTATTAGTAAAACGGGTTAAAGATTCTTATTAGTAGCTGGTCTGAATGAAAAAAAACTGAGCTTAAAAGCTCTTTTTTAAAGCAAGGCGTGATAAGAAATCATTTTAAGCTATTTACAGGCAGAGAGTGTGACTCTTTGCTTTTATCCAACATAAATATTTGTTGATATTCTTCTTTTTTTTTCTGTGAAACTAAACTGATAAAGTAAATCTATATTTCACTTAGAAATGGAAATAAATTCTTTGTCCTGTTCATTAAAGGGATCAACGTTTAGATCTCCTATAAGGCCTGGACTATTAATTTTATAATCGCAATTTAACAAAACATAGTTTTTCAAACGGGGGAGGGTCGTTTCCTTAGATAGAAAACTTGGAATGAATTTGACTGTATGATCTTTAAAAGTGCAATGAGATGACATGTGTTGTGAATTGGTGCTATAGAAATAAACTGAATTGAATTGAAAATGAATTTATGGTATCAATGCATTTATCAAGACTAAGATGCTGACTTTCCCACTCCAGCCCTTTAGTGTCAGTAATATGCTTAAAGTGGGTTTGCTGCCACCCAGACAGGAAGAGATTTGCAGGTAGCGTGAAATCTATACATAAGAGTAAAATAATGCAATTTTACGCACGATAACAGTAAAGTCCTGTAACAATTGACTCTAAACAAGCAAGCCTTTAAGGTCATGAAAGGAATGAAACTCTGAAGTAAAAAATCGACATGCTTGTAATTAGTGCGAAGGAAAATCTGAGCAATATCTCAGTTTTTGCAAAAAAAATGGTTAACCCCTACTATTTTAGGTCTTCAAATGCATCAGCTAAGAGTGTGTGATTTAATGCTTTTACAGTAGCAGCCATTCAAAATGGCCCTTCCTAATCAAAAGCCAGCAAAATCCCCTCCAACTTCCAGCCACTGGCCTTTTCCTGGGCGGGCAGATTTTTTTACTCCACCCTTTCACTGAATTCCAGGGTCTGACCAGGAGATGACGTTTCTCTTTAGATCTTAATGTCCACAAATCATGACAGAATATTTTAGACGTTTAAAAAGGAATTGTGGAGGACTAGCCAAGGAAAGTGGGGAAATTTTGAATGGCTACTACTGTAGGTTAAAAATGAGTAAAATAAATGAAATCAGAAAAAAGGGATCAAAGTAGTAAGAATCTGTTTGATGAGTAAACACCAGATGGATGTATTGCTTTTTTAATCTTTTGCATTAGTGTGTGTGCAGATTCCAAAATACATCTTTAGTGAACTATATAAGTCTTTATCTGTTTTGCTTTGAGATTTGAGGTTCTTTTCCCCCCGAATAATGAATGAGGTATTCTCTCCAAAAACAACCCCTTAAAAAAATGAACAAACTACAGCTGCTTATTAGCATTGCGATGTCTCCCAGTGGTTTCTGCAGAACTTAACGTGAAGTCTTCAGATTTAGAGAAGAAACTGCTATTAATGCTTCCTAACTTTCCATAGCTGCCAGATGATTATCTGTAAATAAATTCTCGCGTATATCCTGCAGTATTTGGTTTGTTGTTGTTTCTCTGTCCGCTCAATTTCCTGCATTACTGTCTCACTGTTCAAACGGCGCAGTCGATGGGACTGTTTACGTTGCCTTAGGATAAGGGTGCACTCTTGGCTCCAGAATTCATACAAAGGTTGATTCTTTACCGGACGGCAGAGGAAGTTAATTTGCTAATTTTTAATATGAGTACAGTTTGTGTTCTGCTTCTTTCTTTGAGGGGGCAGCTCAGGAATGTTTTCCTCTCTTCAGCTGTAACTCACAGAGGTTTATGTGATGTATAAGATGCCTCTGATAGCTGAGGAGAGCTGGATATCCGTGATTATTTTTCTATTAGGTTTGGCTTTTAACTCAATCGCCATGTCTAATGTGTTCTTCCTTCTTACTAACAACAGAGGAGCCTTTGCTTGGGCCAAATACTGAAACTAAGCTCTGCTCTGGTAACAAGGCTGATGTTTTTGTCGTCTTCCTGAGAAATTTTCCTTATTAGCTAAGAGGTTGGTGAGAAGATTGATCTAATGATCATATCTTTACGTTGTTCGTGTGATTTTTTGTTGTTGTTTTAAACTCTAGCTGACCTGTTGTTGTTCTGATGCTTCAAACTCTTAACAGGTGATCTGTTTCCCCGTGATGTAAGCATTAGATAGCCAGTCACCCCATAAATATTGTCTTGATAAGCTTTAACTTAATGAGAGTTTTCTGCAGCTTATTTTGTTCCTAATGAAAACCGTGACGTTACACCATAGATTATCAGTGTGATGCATCATTTTAATATATATTGGTACATCACAGTCTTTAAAATATGGCATGTTGATATCATTTTTGGTTTGGGTTATGGCAGCAACTAATGATCAACTAATGATCATTTTGCTAATCGATTAATGTTTTCTGGGTTAATAATAGCAAGTTTCCTTAAAGAAGATTTTTTTTACAGAGGTTAACCTAAAGGTTTCCCCTTTTTTCCCAAATTATTAAAGTTAACGATAGAGGAGGATCTTTTGTTTCCTGGTGGATCATCTAAATAAGTGGCCCTCCTAATTCTCAATCATCCTGGTGATATGTTTACGTACATTAAGGCCGCCCTACGTGCTCGTCCCATTGCTCGTCCCATGCGCACATTCAGGCATATATCTGTGGTGAGCTACGGTTTCAGACAGTCATTGAAGCTCACCTTTCTCACCGCGGTTCTTTGAAAATGGCTGAGGGTCGTAAAAGAAAAAGTTTCTATGAAGAGTATGAGAAGAAAAGAAAGGCCTCAGAAGAGGCAGATATATCCCAGCATGCTTTGCACAGAGAGCTCTCCTTGCAAAGCATCATGCGATTTGCTGTCACAGTGACCTGCTGTCGGATAGCGGCAGTTATTAGCCTACGACAAATAACAAAGATGACGCTGGCACTGCACAGCGGAGGAGGAGTTACATGAGTAATGGTGCAAAAAGCAGTGATCATCGGGTCCGAACGGTCTGTTAACTGAGTGCACTATAAAGTCCGGTATATGTAGTCCCCGCTCTATATAGTTATTGAGGGATTTAGGGGATAAGGCGGACGTTCAGACACAGTACGCTTTTAAAAGCTATGGGAACAGTAACTTTTAAACAGAGCGTGCACCAGGAGAAATGGGCTTGTGCACGCTCTTTCATGCACAAGCGGGCCCTCTTCGGAGCGGGTACAGGGTTGTGCATGAGCATTTTGTTAAAAAGTGGCAAGAAAATTTGAGAAAATCCTCCACTTTGCCTTTAATCGACTAATAAATTATTATTCGATTATTATTTCAATAATTGATGAATCACAATTAAATTAATTGTTTCAGCTTTAGTTTGGATAAATCATAATCATCCTAATAGGGTAATAAAGACAAGATAACTTTAATGTTTAATAAAAGCTGAAGTCCAGGCTTTTGTCCATGCACAGCTTTATTGTTTAGCGTTCTCACGACGAAAGAAGTGAGCTTATATCTGTTCATTTCATGTTCCACAGTGCTGCTGCTCTCAGACACGTTTTTCCAAAAGGCCGGAGAGCAGCAGGCACAGCCAGAATCCACAGCCCACTGTGCTTTCTCCCAGCTAGAACCCATGACTGCCCCTCTCACCGCTGTATTTAAACAACCACACAGACCACAGTGCATTCGGAGAAACCCTGCCTTAAGATTACAACGGTCCTAGCAATGAATTGGCCCCTGGAGACCGTTATCAGCCCACACACACGCACCACTGGGAAATAACCTGCTTGTATGAGGGGTCAAGCTGGCCGCAGTTTCACTCTGTTGCTGTCATCCTGTCCAGACGGCATGGTGGGTGAGTCAGCTGGTGGAAAGCATTGAAAGGATGTGAATCTGCGGAGGTCAAATGAGCAAAGAAAGGGTTAACATTTGGTGGCACATCCTGAAATCCGATCCAATCTGTTTTTATGACAGCTCTTTTAATTTAAGTGAGTGGAAACGAAAACAAAGCCGTTCGCTGTTTGGCTCACATGATCTCTGAACACAAGGCAGTGAGAAAGTCTCTTCTCAGCCTCCGAGCTGTTGATGATGTGCTAAAGCATGATCCCTTCAAAATATAAGAAAGCTGCAAATTAGGTCATCCTGGTCTACTTAAAGCTCACATCACTGGGTTGGTTTGATGGATGCTAAATGTTAAATCATAGTGCCATCAATTTAAAAGAGCTTTATGCTACAGAAAAGGAAAATCCGATTTAGCTGAGTACGAGTAAATGACAATGTCTTGGAAAATCTCAGATTTTAGACGATAACGTCGATTTGTTGTGCTTAAGCTCTTAGAACACATTCAGAGTTATCCTCTGTTTCCAAACCATCCCTGATGTTTTTTACTAACTTTGGGTTTGAAATGATTTAAATGCAGGCTTTCTGAATGTCTTTGTTCGGGGTTTCCTTTCAATTTCAGCTTCAGTTTTCAGTTTTCTACCCAGACATTACCAGATCATGAGAGCATATTGTGGAGTGAGCTCTTAAGATAAGATAACTAAGTTGTTTTGGACAAAAGATGAGAAAAAAATCCTATTTTAAGTAATTTCTTTGTCATTTTTTTTGCTTGTGTGGGGTGGGGCCGCAGGTTCGGCTTTGCTTTTGGGTCCAAGGAAATTTTATTAGGACCGCAACTAACGATTTTTTTGTAAATCGATTAATCTGTTGGTTTTTTTGTTTTTGTTTTGTTTAATCAATTAATTTCTAATAGGATAGCAAAAGGTGTTTTAAAGAAGACTTTTACAAAATTAAACTAGGTGAAACTCAGTATTTTCCCCTTGAGATGTACTGTATAGACAATATTGACATAGAATTGTTTTTTAAATTGAAAACTAATTTTTCAATTGAGGAGTTCTGGTTGGAGCATATTGACAATTTTTTTTTGTCTTAAATGCAAAAAGTTTATATATTTATTACCATCTTGGTATAATTTCTGCTTTTATTCGGTTGCTCTGTCAGCTACCCTGATTTTTATAGTCACACGACAAGTGGTTTAGAAAAACAAGATAGTATGGATAGGATTAATATCAGCAAGTCAAATCTGGAAAATCATAATGCCATTTTTTTTCTTTTATCTAATTAAGAATTTGGTTTTATTTTTTTATTTTTTTTACAGTTTTAAGTCTGTACCTTTCTCAGTTTGATGAAAAGTTAAGAAAGAGATGCTCTGCTGCATATTTTGATGCTGCAGTCTTTCAGTTTCTGTTTTATGTTTACAGTTCTTAGAAACACTGACAAACCAAAGAAAGGGGGAAACTGTCTTGGGTTGGATCCAGGTTAAAGGTTAAATGGCCTAAAACCTTAAACAAATATTATCCTCTTAAAATACTTTAATTGTCCTACATTGCATTGTCCATATATTCTGTAAAACTCCCTACATAATTATAATAAAGCAATTTATCTGCATAAATCAAGCAGAACATTATGGCAATAGCCGTACTGCTCCACTTCTGAAAGTAAAATCTGATGGGCTCTTTTTGGCATCAAGACAATTATTCTTATTGCCACATTGCCAGACAGGACAAAAAAAACTTTAATTGTGTAAAAATTCAATTATATTTTATTAATCCCCAAAGGGAAATTCAAAAAGGAAGCCTCTTTCTATATAGAAATCTTTAGAAAGTCTGGAATATTAATGATTAAACAATAAATAGAATAATGAAGGAATGAAGAATTGAATTGTTTCTTATCAGAAGATAAGATAGGTTAATTGTTTCATGAAGGGCTGAAACAATTAACCTAATTAATCGTGATTGACCGTGATTAATGGATTATTTCAATAATCTTCAACTAATTTAGTAATCGATTAATTGTTAATGGGAATATAGAGACTCTAAAATATGCCTTTATCTGACACAGCAACCCACTTAGAGCAGTAATTATACCAGAATTGTAAATATATATATATATATATATATATATATATATATATACATTTTGCATTTAAGATTAACATAAAAAATGTGTCTGTCAATGTGCTCTAACCAGAATTCCACAATAGGAAAAGTTTTAGTTTCACCTGGTTTAATTTCATAAAAATAATTTTTTTAAGGGATCTTTGGCTTTCCGATTGTTAATCTACTAATTTAAAAAAACTAATCGAGGGATTAATAGATTTGCAAAGTGATCGTTAGTTGCAACCCTAGGTTATTGTATGAGACAAGCATGGTGATATTTCTACATGGCTGTCCTCTGAGGCAGCGCAAACGTTGAAGCTGATGCTTCACTCAGTATAGCTGCTTTAAAGGATAATCCAAAAGAGGTGAAAAGATGAACAATTGACAGCAATGGATCAGACGTGTGGCTCACTTGGTCTGTCTAATAAATATTTTATGACCGTAGGAAATGAAAGCTTAGGTAAGCACAGAAAGCCTCTGATTAAGACAACAATAGATTTGAAATTAGGAATGAGAAGCTGGATTAAAAACGGGCCACACTGTTGTCTTTGGATCAAAGTAAAAAAGGAAGGAAAAAAAATTTAAATTCTCACGCTCAAAAAAAGATTTTAAATGAACAGGCAGACGTCTAATTAAAACATTTTGTGAGGACATAACATCATCGTAGTGGCAGCATGTCCGTCTGCCTGCAGCCCGCACTCAGACACATTACACCCAGAACACACGGGCACCGCCTCAAGTCTGTCACTGCTCTGCCTTTGGCTCACTCTGTGGTCTGAGGCCAAGAATAATGTTGTTGACCCGTTAGAGTAAGTGAAGTGGTGAGAATCATGTCTGCATAAACACAGTCCATCCTGCTGTCCCACTGACTCTGGGATAAAGAGGAGAGAAGATCTGAATCTTGAATATCTCTATTAATATTATAAACTTTACTCAAAAGCTTTTTATTCCTTGACTTCATTGTTGGAGATGTTTCTTAATAATGTTTGATGACAGGAAGGAGGATGAGCTCTGATGCTCAAAAATTAGAACTTTATGTTCAGATTCCCAGCAAGCCGCATTGTAATCTCTAACAATTTCTGCTTTTAAATGGGAAAGCGATTTAATATTTATTATCTGCTCTGTTTTTATAAAGAAATTATGTTCATAGCAATAATTACAGATATTAGCGTGTCATTTTATTTGCGCGTTACTGTTCTTTAGTTATCTAGGCCTCTGTCGTTCTAAAACGTGCATCTTTCTTACTCAAAGCAGGTGGAAGATCCAACCAGAGCTCCAACATAAATCAGCTTTCTGTGTTTTGTTTCACATCCTGCTTCCTGCTAAATGTTAACAAGAAGCACAGAAACGCTTCAATTTCTGCTGCGTGTTCATTGGCCGACGACATTGGAATATTTTTTCCCATCAGCTAAGAGACTGTTGTTGATCTGCCCTCGTCTGACCTCCAGTTCCTGAAGCAGGCAGGTTCACCTGGTTCAGAGGGAGATGGGGCCATGAACACATCAGCAGATCCTCCTTCCTCTTCCTCTTCTAGGATGTTTAGAGATGTGATCGCTGTTCTTTTTCCCATTGCTTAAAGCATCTGTTGGTATTGATTTGCCTTGATGTTGGAAGCAGGGTGACCAATACACACTGTAAAACTTTTATCTCACCTTAGTGCCTCCTCTGCTTGTTTGGCTACTGGCTTGCTGGGCCCTATGTCTTCTGCTAAATTCAGACTGCACCCAGCAGAAACAGCAAAAACACGTCTGCTGCTTCATTATTGATGCTTGTACAAGTTTAGTTCTGATGCACGGCTGAAGCATCTCTGCTGCTATAGCTGCATGGTCTAAAAGTGGGTCTGATGCGCGTTGGGTGGAGCTACCATATCCTTTCTTTTCCTGTAACAATAGGGGATGAAATCGAGAGAGTCGCTTTGCTTATATTAATGAATAATGTTATGTTCAGACCTCAAGCGCTGGAAGCAGCAAAAAAGCTTCTGCTGCTTCATTTTTTATGCTGGTCCACATTAAGGTCAGACGGCCGGTAAAGTGTGCCTTGTAGCTCATCCATCATTTGTCTTTGGGCGCTGACATGTTGAGACGAGTTGTGTCTACATAATGTTTATAATTTTGAGCAACATATTTTATCGCTATCATCCCAACAAATAACCAATCAATGGGAGCTTAAAATCTGGGCTGGTTGTTGTCGTGGTTTTTGGATCAGATCGTAGCTTTTATTGCAGTTTAAGCTCCAGCAATACTAACTTGGATTTTTTAAAGTTGTCTTTGAAGTTTCAGTCAACATGCTTGCATGTTTGTAAGCAGCATCGGTGAAGGGTGAGGTCAGGGAAGGGTGTTTTCCTTTTTCACAGACGCAAGGCTTTAGACAGCTCTCAGTGCTTCACAGAGGAATTTGTTTACTTGTGGTGGGACTACAAATAACTGCAGGGTTTAAATATGGTATAAAAAAACATAGTTCTCCAGGCAGCCATACAACATAAATAGAGCTGTGAGAGGAAACACTGTCTGGACGTTATTGCAGCACCACCGCTGCACATGTTCCACCCGGCCACATGGATCCCATTACTCACTGACGACATGTCTTTCCCCCTATCAGCCCTGTTGGCCCTCTTTTACCGTTCCTCTGGCAATTTGTCCGACCCCGACTTTAAGACATCCGACAAAACCTGTTATTAATGTGCTGGAATGATGTTTCTAACTGTGCAGGAGCAGAAGTCTGAGCTGCACCAGCTTTATTAACAGCAACCTTTTTCATGATAAACTTTCTGTTTGCTTGACTCACTCAGACTATCTGCGCCTCAAGTTGACTCACAACCTGACCTCTGATGTCTGCCGCTAACCTCAGTGGAAGTTTCCGTTTGTTCTGATTACATCCTCCTGTTTCTCCCTCTGCAGGCATTTGGGAACGCAAAGACGGCACATAACAACAACTCCAGTCGTTTTGGGAAGTTCATTCAGGTGAACTACCAGGAGAGCGGCACGGTGAGAGGGTAAGGAGGCGACCACACCTTCTGAACACTTGTTGTTTCCATAGTTTGTTAAAGTTAAGCCACAAAATGATCTCAATCAATTAATCAATCAATCAATTTAATTGTCACGTACAATTTACATTAAAATCGAGATTTCAGTTCCAGTACAAACCGTTAATCAAAATACATCACATACATAAGGGTGGGGTGGGGGCTGAGAGGGAGAATGATTTATATTTAATGTATCATTTTTATTTGATCAGTATATGTCTGGAGGTGGCAAAGTCAGATTGCTGATCTAATTGAGATTCAGTTTGATGAGCTTGAAGCTCATCGCCACAGATAGGGGGGGAAAAAAAATGAAAGTTTCTGGCCAGCAATTATAAAAAAGGTTGAATTTCAGTATCGCTTCTCAATAATAAAACATTGCATTCATAT
Organism: Cyprinodon variegatus; assembly: GCF_000732505.1. Classification (NCBI taxonomy): domain Eukaryota; kingdom Metazoa; phylum Chordata; class Actinopteri; order Cyprinodontiformes; family Cyprinodontidae; genus Cyprinodon; species Cyprinodon variegatus. The sequence continues at coordinate 389,013 of NW_015150609.1, forward strand.
TTCTTTATATAAATTGACGACTCATTTTAAAATTTTCTTTTGAAATGTTGAAACGTTTTCAGTCGGACAGTTTTGAGTCTCCATTGAATATGGGATTAAATCTTAATCCGGCAGTGCCCTAAAGAGTTTTTGCCTGAAATGTAATTTGTATGTTGTTTTCTTATAGGGCGTACGTAGAGAAATACCTCCTGGAGAAGTCAAGGTTGGTCAATCAAGAGCCCAATGAGCGGTAAGTGCAGATCCAAAACTAGAAGGTCAAAAACAAATTATTTTGCGACTCGTCAAAGCTTCTTTTTTGCTTTCTTTTTCTTTCTTTTCTTTTAGTGTCCTGTCAGGCAATGTTGGTAATAGCAATTGTTGTCCTAATGCCAATTAATAAAACCAATAGTTTTATTATGGTTTATGTAGGGAATGATTAATGTTATGTGGACACTCCAAATAAAAAGGAAGAAAAGATGAAAGAGTGAAGGAAAAAGAAATATTGGCAAAACTTCCTCAGTCTGCTTCATCTCCTGCAAAGAGAGATACAAAAAGAACAGCACAACCAACTGTTATAAAACTACAGATACAATACAGCAACATAGAGTATTAATCAATACGGAATGCATGCAGTTGTAGCTGAAGATAAAATTTGGCACCTGTAGGTGTTTGTGAAGGTGCGCTTATGTGTGTAAGATTTATCCATGGGCAAAATGCTCAATAGTGGTTGTGAAGAGCCAAAGACCCGCCCTGGTAGGTGAAACCTAAGGTCCAGATAACATGTCACAGCTTCTGATTTAATTACCTGATGCTTAACACCCATTCCTTTAGTGATTGATAACAGTGAATTGATCACAAACCAAAGGCTGTAAAGATCACACCCTGCTGTTTGAATAAAGGCAAAGAGGAAATGTTCAGATTTATCATAACTTCTAAACCTGACCTGACATCCATGATCTGAGTCTGACTGTGCTTCATTTTAACTTTGCACCTGTCAGATATTTGTAAGGATTATTTGGGGGAATTTAGTGTGGACCTGCTCACATACTACTCTTCTATATATCTTCACACTTAAAGGTTTGACTATTTACCATAAGATTATCAGATTCCTAATGACTGAAAATTTGAATCCAGACTGACTTTAATTAATCTGGATAATTTTTTTCAGATATTCTTAATAGTGGTGTGCCATTTGCTGTTAATGGCTGTGTTAACGCCAGATTCTTACTGTGCAATAAAAAAAATATCTCCATTAATCTATTCTCACAGTTGGGTTGGGAGCTAATACTAATGATGGCTTTCAACTCGATATTTTAGTGCGGATATATATCTGGGGCCAAGAGAGAATCAGCCTTCCAACCTTTTGTAGGCGTACTGTAATTACCACATTGAACGTGACGTGGTGACATGGATGCAGCTATAAAGACGCCGGTGTTGTGGCATATTGGGTGTTAAGCCGAGACCAGCCTGCCAATAATTACCTCCCCTCTCGCACACTGATAAAAAACATACTGAAATACATCGACCAAAAATCTATTTTATTGCATCCATGCATAAGAAATATGAAAAAGTTCATAGTTCCTGTTTTGTTCATATTTCAATCCTCCTTCTCATCAGTGTGCGAGAGGGGAGGTGATTCTCTGCATATCAGCCTATTTCATTTCTAGAGTGCATGATACATTTTTAAAAACCTTCACTTCACAAGAGACATTTTAAACACAGATTAAACACAATATAAGGATATATTATCCTTCTATTGCCCCAGATTCTGATTTTTGGAGACACTTTATCAGAGGTCACGGATTAGCGGACCAGGATCCGGCCCCAACCTGATTTAAAACATTTATAAATTACCACATGTTGTCCGACGACAGTGTCTAAACGTCACTTGCGCCGCCTCTCCTACTAACATGGTAGCCTTCCCGGAGCGTCCGGGACCAGGCTGCACGTGATACAAATTATCCAATGAGCTGCTGTCAGTCTGGGTTGCTGCTACTAGATACTTTTAGACACAGCAGGAAAACCTGTGGCAAGCCGGGCGATGGGAAAGAAGGAGAAGATGATGATAAGAAAAAGAAAGCAGAGAAAGTGTGGACTGCTGGAAGAACTGTGGTGAACTGGTGAAAGAAAAGTGAAATGGTGTGCTCTAAGATGACCCTGAACATTTTGAGTACGTTTGGACATGGCAGGATTCTCCACCATGAACATAATTAAAAAATAAATATGGATCCAGGCTAAAAATGAGCACCTTGATATGTGCTTGAGAATGGCTTTGTTGCCATTTAAACCCAGGTTTAAAGCCTTGCAGGTCAGCCTAAAGCCCACTGCTCTCATTAAGACAGAAAAAAGAAAGGAGAGAAAAAAAAAGGTGTTTTATAAAATATGTCAATCAGGAAATTGTCTATATACAGAACTGAACGATTATTTAAAAAAAACACTTCAGATTTAAAAATAAAAAAATGTTCTATTTTTATTTTTTTTGTTGCATAAAATGCATAAGAACATCATTTTATTTCAGTGTTAAATTAGGTTTAAAGTAACAGATTATAATAAAAAATTACTTAACTGGTTGTTGATTTCTTTATTCGGACCCCGCTGATTTTTAATTGGTTACCGCTGTGCTATACTGTTAAAGTGAGACATTTATAATTGGAAGTGGGACACTATACTTTTTGCAACAAAAGCTCAGTAACAAATTAGCAAAAAAAAGTATTTACAACTTTGTCAACATCTTAACTAAGAAAATAAAATCGTGTGATTTTGCAAACAAAAAAAAGTAAACCTGTTATTTTAAATTCTGGAGGTAGCACATGCACATAATGAATGCCTTTGGCAGAATTCAAATTAGTGATTTTAATCTAGATTAATTCCAAGAATACAGTGAGATTAATCTAGGTTAAAAAAATAATCTATGTCCACTACTGATTCTTAATTATTAATTTATAAAGTATACCGATTTCTGATTGCTTTTTCCTGTTTGTTCTTTGTTTTAGAAACTACCACGTGTTTTACTACCTGCTGGCAGGAGCAAGTGAAGAAGAGCGAAGAGCCTTTCACCTCAAGAAGCCTGAAGAATATCATTACCTCAGTCAGGTAGAGGCTCTTCCAGCAGAATCCATGTATTTGGAAGTGTTTTGCACACATTTGGTCCGGTGTTTCTGCCATCCGCTCATCATTCTCAGTGTCCAGGAAAGCAAAACCTCGGGACACAAAGGAAACGCTGCAGACGGCTTTCAGACCCCCGACTCTTTACTCTTCCCTTCACAAACACAGCAGACCTTTACCATTATAACTCTCTCAGCTGTTTAAGGAGCCGTTTAATTTGTTTGTTTTCCTTTTGCTGGCATATTTGCGGCAACATTAATTGCATATGAATGAGGTGTTAATGTTTCAGCACATGCTGACTGACTCATCAAAAGGTTTTTTTTTCCTCTTCACTGAAACAGGTTTGGCATGAAAACACCTTGACTGTATGGAATGTTTGTGCCCTATAAAACTTGCTGCCTGTTCGCCTCTGGGCTTTCCTAGTCACGATATGACACCCAGGGACCTGCTACCCCCCAATAGAGCCTTTCCTCCTGCAAAGAGGAGAGCAGGGAATTCCTCCCATTCTTCCCAGTGTGCACATACAAACACATGGATGCATCCGTGCACGCATTGCTGCACGTTGGTCTCATCCTCCTCATCAAATATATCTGTTTTTTGTTTTTTTTTGGGGGGGGGGGCATATTTCGATTTAGTTAAAATGAAACTTGCCCTGTGCTCCGGAAAGATCTCACATATACATTTTTCTTTGACCCCACCTGGTTTTTAAGGATTTATTGACAAGCTGCCAAGATATATTGCTGTCATTTATAGCTATGAATCCTTAGGGGCCTTACTTTTTATTCTCTTTGCCAAACACTGTTCCAGCATCCAGAACTTCAGCCCTACTGATGTTTATGCTGATTAAACCAAGTGAATTCTGCACTAATTAACCTCTAGTTTTAAAATAAGTGAAAAAAACTTGTGCATTTTAGTGGTTATCAGGGATTTATTTTAAAAATAGATAAACCAGGCACAAGTTCCAATCCTTTTATTATCTTGTCATAAAGCCAGGCTCGTGTGAAGTATGAACTATACTTACATAGCCTGGACTTTAGAGGAAAAGTCCGGTCAGCAAGGAATAATCAATTAATCATTATTTATACCTAAAACTAATATGTTCCAAGTGATTTAATGAATTTAGCATTGATCAGTAAAAAAATAAAAACAATTATTTTTGTTGTGGTCACTGAGCTACTCACTCCTGCCATCTACTAGCAGTGATGTCACGGTGAGGTAAGCCTAGCGCCATTCTCCCCACTTTACAAGCAAAATCAATGGGAACTACTAGACACATCTGCAATCAGCAACAACTATTGAAGATTTCCAGAGGACTTTACCATTGAAATTCACCAGAGCTATAGTTAAACTGACAATGCCCACATGCATGGCAGTTGGATGTTGGAATACATCGGGTAAAAGTGAAAAAAACATTCTTTCTGATTCATGATCCTCCACGGACGGGTTCGTCGTCGGATTGCCAACTTGAAGAGGGAGGATTTGCCATTGAACTTCTGGCCAGAGAAAAAACACGTAATATGTAGCCAACATTTGTATAAGTCGCTTATTGTAATAAACATCAGATACAGCACTGGGACTTGATCAACAGCTGATACCGCACCGTGACGTCACAAACCAGTAGGGGGCAGTAGTGTTCTTTGACAAACATGGGTGCCTCCAGAAAAGCACATTCAAATGAAAATTACTCTTAATTAAAAACACTTATCATTTATCGAACAGTATCTAATATTTTCATATTTAAAGTACTTTCAGAAGTATGAACTCTGAATATGACTGGACTTCTCCTTTAAATAATACACCTTTTCACGGATGGTCAGACCGATGGGTGTTAATTCAGATGGATGAACTGATTCAGATAAATGTTGCACAGAATCATTTTCCACTTCCTTAAACAAAGAAGCTACATTTCATTAACTGGTTCAGTTAATTGCAATTTGATCCAATTCCACAATTTTTTTTTTTTTTTTTTCGGAGTTGATTTAAAAGCATTTGAAGCGGACAGTCCTGCACCAAGGAGCTTATTTTTCTGTCATATTTATTCCATTTTCTTCTTCTATTAGCAGTAATACCTGGCAGCAAGCTTTACCATGACAGGGCATGCACTTTTTGTTATAACACCGTTTATTAGCTGCTTATATTTTCCCAGTGGCTATTGTTTCCCTGCTTGTTACCACAGGTGGTTGGGATGAGGCGGCCTACCTGCAGTGCTTTTATAAGAGTTTCTCCCCAGAAACATCTTAAAAGTTTAGCTATGGTCACAGAAAGTTTAACATATATATTTTTAATCACAATTTTTGCCACAGTCATCAAACATGCTGTCCTAGTTTGACCAAGTTGCTCTTATCTGTGGTGAACCATAGGTAATGGTTGGCCATGAAGAATACTCTGGGCCTCTCCTTTAAACCGGAGATTAGAACATAATATTTGGCTTTATTTGAAAGAGTCAAGGATTGATTAGAAAAAAAAAAAGAAACGGAAGAAATAGGGGTTGGGGGATTTTACTAGATTGACATAAAGTAAAATGTTATGGCAAATTTTGAGGAAAAGTCTTTATTGTAAGGATTTATTTTCAATATTAGGCAAAGATCAATTAATTTACAGATATGATGGCTGTGACTCATACCTGAGATGAGTTTTTAATAGAACATGAAAATTTGCTGAGAATGGAGGATGTTGACATAGCAAAAAAAGTTAGTATTTAAAAAACTTAATACACCAAACAACAGAAATAATCTGATCATATTTTCTACAGTAAGAATGCAGCTTTGTTTTAGTTATATTTTGATATTCCTTGTCATTTTACAGCAGGTCTTGGAATTAAATTAAAAATTGTTCCTTTTTAATAATTGAAAGAAACAATATGATGAATCTAATTTTAAAGGATTTATTTTATTATTTTTTGGCTTCATTTTTGACATTTAATTGACCAGGAAATAACAAACAAACATATATGTTCTTTACTGACTGTGAGAATGTGTTTGTTGTTTATCTGTTTTCTCCCCTGTTGTATGAAAGCTTAGCTGCTATTAATCTTTCTAGGATTGAATGTTGACCTGAACAAACATTAACCTGAAATGCAATGAGCTGATCATTCTGCTGCTCTGTTATTATTATTTTTTCTAATGAGCTTCCATGTTGAAATGTGCGAGCTTCTAACCCTGACCTACCTGCCTGTGACCCCTGCCCTAACATTTCCAGATGACAAAGACAAGCAGCCAGCCTCGCTGGGACAGTTACTGTGATGAGAGTGAACCGGTCAGTATTTGTGCCTCAGTGTGAGCCGCACACCTATCTGCACAGTTTTTTTTTTTTTTTTTTCTTTTTAGATAATTAGATCACCTGAACACTTTGGGAGTAAACTATGCCTTTCCTGCACCCCCACCCCCCCTCAGAGCCTCTTTCCTCCACTCAGTTTGTTTCTTTTTTGGGTTTCCTGGTTTGGTTTGCTTTATGTTTATTTTAGCTGTGTTTGTTTTTGCCTTTCCTCCGATGTGCTGCTTCTCTAAGTTATGTCTAGTAGCTTTCTCTGCTGTTATAACACACTTCTGATCTCTTCCAATGCAGCATTTCCAATTTAAATCCTTTAACAAAACACAGGCTGTGCTAATAACTTTTAGGATAACAAGATGCAGAGTATTTGGTGAGCTTCTGTCAGTCATGAGTCATTCTATGTAGGGCTGAGTGATATGAAGACAATCGAATTTTGCAATATATGTGGGCTATATCGCGATATATATCACAATATGTTTAAATTACCTTCAAAAACAATAGAGTGCATAAAATTGCACTGATATAATCGTTCAAACTTTTGGTTTCAAATTTAAAACATTTTATTTTAACCGGCTCAAATCTTTCCTGCTACATGATGTGTTTGGGTGTCTTTAAAAATATACCAGCAACCAAACAGGAAATAAAGCAAAAACACGCAATACTAAATAAAATGCAAAATAATTAAGGGCTCTTTTGTGCATAATAATAATAATAATAATAATTAAAAAAATAAAAAAAATAAAAAAAATAAAAAAAATAAAAAAAAATCAGAATAGGAATTATTATTATTTTTTTACCTCAAGTTACAAAAATGATAGTAGAAATACCATAACAAAATTAGAGCATTATCAGAGCATCTCCAAAGTACTTGCACTGATCTTTAGGTGCTGGGAATTTTATAGAAGCACAAAAAGTTGTAAAAATTACTATATTGCCAAGTTTAGAAAAATTCTGCAAACCTTTGAACACCACATCACAGGTATTAGAGCATCTAAAAAAACGTTTAAATAATGTAATAAATAACGCCTGCGATTTCCCTCCATCTCTTACTTTTTCTCTCATCGATCGCTTCTTCAAATGACGAGGCCAACATCATCGACTTCACAGATGATTTATTTAATGATTTAATTAGTGTGCGGGGAGACTACTTTTTAGGTGGTGGAGTATATTTGTACTCCTACCTTTTGCAGCAATGGTTTTTGGTCTTACAAATTAGCACATTTTGTTTGACGTCCTTGGCGTGAAATCCAAACCACTGCTGTATATTGCTCAGCTGAAACACCTGCTGCCGCCATATTTTGTTTGCTGGTTGCTGTAGTGTGCGAGAAAATAATCCTGTTTGGAGGAGGGGTTTATGATGCATTCAAAGTGTGTGGAAAAATAAAACTCTCAGTGAAATAGATACAGAAGACTTAATGTTGTCATGTGAATTTGTACTCCATGGTCGCGGTATTCATTTTAATTATCATGTGTGGGAAAACTTGAGATACATCGAGTATATTCGATATATCGCAGACCCCTACTTCTATGCTTTTTCTGCAGTATAGCAGTCAGTAAATATACCACCTTATCAATGCAGCGTCATCATATTTTAGCTTATTGGGATTTAGATGTATATGTGGATATAGATGTCATAATTAGTTGGGCTGCCTGCTCAGTTAGCAAGCCAGTAAATATTTAGAAACTATAGTTTTAGGTGGTCATCTTTTAGCGTTACCATTACTGACTGTTTTAGGTGACTTCAATGAAATAGATTGCCTTTTTATAATAATGTCCAGAACTCTTTCAGCCAGCTGACCATAAGTGCACAGTACATTCAGAGAAAAATCTGCTCACTCCAGTCTTGCATTAAGAGGCCTTTAAACCCTCAGATCGTTGACATGGAAGATTTGAGCATTTTTAGAGGGAAATCCTTCAGAACCTTCGGGTTTCAGGGTCCTTCTAATCCTCCCAAATTTGCTTAGCCTGTAAATCTGAGTGGATTAACAATCCAATGTGGAAATGCTGGATTAAGGAAGATGGTTATAAAAAGGTTGTTCTGTGTCTGGTTTTTGTGGACTCCTTTTTGATTATTATTTCATTTGGTTTCACTCTTGATTTCAGGTTTGAAATGTTGCTGATCTGCAGCTCCTTGATTTTCTAAACTTCTCATATAGTGAAAAATGTAAAAGAAGCAGTAAAGCTAAAGAAAAGTGTCAAGGAAACGACGATATTTGGCTGCTTCAATGAAATATGTGTTTGTTAATCCAATATTTTGGGAAAAGGTAACGATAAAGGTCTGTCACATTTTTAATTGGTCTACAGATCCAAATGGAATCAAATTAAACATAAATATGATGAACAACATTTTATTTTCACACATTAATTGCATTATATGTAAGATGTAAGCGTGTTTATTATTATTTTCCTAACTTTTCATCTTGATGCCAAACTAGTGAGAGAAACAAACTGATGAGTAACGCTCATCTACAATGGTAGGGGGGGGGGGACTGATAGTAGTTATGCGAGAAGCGGTAGCATGTCGTTATAAATTGGGTAAGAATTTGACTGAGCTGGATTTAACCACTTTCCTTGATCGTCTTGAGATAGATGTTCCCTAAACGTTTGAGTTGCATCACTTTGGTTTGACACAGAACCAAAAACGCAGAAAAAGGATCTTTTCCATTATATTTTACAGTAGCAGCTATTCAAAATGGTCCTTCCCAGTCAAAATCCAGCCCAATGGCAGCAAAATCCCCTCCAACTTCCAGCCACTGGCCTTCTCCTGAACGTGCGTATTTCTTACTCTGACTCCACCCTTTCACTGAATGACAGGGTCTGACCAGGAGATGATGCTTCTCTTTAGATCTTAACAATCATGACAGAATATTTTAGATGTTTAAAAAGTAATTTTAGGGGACCAGCTAAGGGCACATCAAGGAAAGTGGGGAAATATGAATGGCTACTACTGTAAAATCCACCTGTTCCTTCACTCATTTGTAGTTATATTTCTGGAAAATATCAAAGAAAACCGGGTTTAAGCTGATGGATCTTCAGTCAAACCATGGTGCATCCCTCTGGTCTCGAGTCATGACATCTGTCGGATATCTGAGACCTGGAACTTCTTCACTTATTTACAAAAATCTAGCTTATATCCCACAAAACACGGCAATTGTTGCAGGTGTTATACTAAATGAAAATAAAGAAATTAAAACCCAGCAAAGCTTAATGTAAGTCGTTGACAGATTCTCGGGAAGTCAGATCAAAGTCTGATTAAAACGGCCTTAAGTTTGTGAGCAGGTCTGACTCACTGGAGGGGAATTACAGATATTTTAAAAGGTGGTTTCTTCCTGCAGTGCAGTCAGCCTGAGTTTATGCTCTGATTGGATAAAATTACAGCGCAGCAGTCGTGATTATTACTGCTCTTAAGGATTACAAGGAATCTATGATGCTCTACTACCTTTGCGAAAAAGTCTATCCTCCACTCATCAACAAACAAGTCTACATTCATTCCAAAGGTTGTGTTGTTTGAAACATCCATGCCTGCAAAACAGTTTATGCAAACCTTACTATAATGAAGGTTTTTTCTTTCTTTATGGGGGTGACTGCATGATTGTAGTTTTACTGCCCTGTGCTAATTTAGGCTTTGGATCCGTCCATCGTATGTATTTAAATGTATTTAAATTTCCGTCTTTTTTCACACATCACTGTTTTTGTCTAAAGACCAATGCATCCTTTTTTCTCCTTACTGCTATTTTAGTTTGTCATACATCACTTCAACACAAACAAAGCCATAAATCACAGCTGCTCTCGGCTGTTTTGATAGCTCGCCAGATTTCTGTGGACTCGTTTTAAAGGGGAAGCCGGGCCAGATTTTCCACTTCATGAGCGTAAAGTGAAGAAAAGTCACTCTGCACATCAGGCTGGAGTGTTACTGTTTGGTTTGACCCAGAGAGTCCTAATCATAGCTTGCTCTAGCACGAGCCGCTCATTTTGGCCGATCTAGGCTATCACGCTGTTTCTGTCTCAGCTTCAAAGTAAACACAGAAAAAAGTTATTTTAAGTGACTTTGCTTTAATTATGATGAGAAACGCCGAGGCTGCGTGTACGTCAGCAGGCTTCAGTGAGCTCACAGTGAGCGATCATGGTTCCCAGTGGATCCAGGGCTGATAACAGTCTGGCTCTGCTTCTTGTAGGACTGTTTCACTGTTGAAGGAGAGGACCTGAAGCATGACTTTGAGAGGCTCCAGTTGGCCATGGAGATGGTGGGCTTTCTTCCGGCCACACGCAAACAGTAAGCGATGCAGGAAAACCGCCGTCCATGGCTTCCCTAAAGCTTTCCCACCAGGGTCAAATGACATCCTTTTTTTATTTTCTTATTTGTCAGGATCTTCTCACTGTTGTCGGCCATCCTTCACCTGGGAAACATCCGCTACAAGAAGAAGACGTACAGGGACGACTCCATCGACATCTGCAACCCTGAGGTGCTGCCGGTTGTTTCAGAGCTGCTGGAGGTACTGCAGAAGAGCTTCACTTCACTTGTTCTGTTTTACCCAGTAGAAAATAAAGCCCCATTAAATGAATTAGCTTTCAAAGGTGCAGCTGAAAGAGAAGGAATTAGGACATTTAGAAAACTGACCTGTTGCCTGTGTTACGGCCAGGTGAGGGAGGACATGCTGTTTGAAGCTCTGACGACCAGGAAGACGGTCACCGTGGGAGAGAAGCTGATTGTTCCCTACAAGCTGGCTGAGGTGAGGCTGCAGCTGCTTCTCCACTTCTTCCAAACACCAAACAGAAACAGATGCTTTGCTGTTTTTAGAGACGATCTGGGTGTAGAGCTTCATACCAATAGCTCTGTATTATCACTTATTAGACAGACACAATCACTGCCATTTTTACTGATTTTTTTATTTTCATGTGTTTTTATGTTGACCATAAGTCATTTGCCTGAAAATATCTGTTGAACTCTGTGCAGATTAATGCCTCCTGGTTGCTTCTCTTACTAAAGCTCTATTTGTGTGGCTTGTTAGGCTTCTTACGTTTGCAGATGTTTTATCTTTTTTTTTCATATTAAGGATTGAAGTCAGGAATATTGTGTGATAATTTAGCACCCAACCAAAACTCCATCATTGTTTTCCCTCACCTGCAGTGGCGCCAGGGTTTGAATCTACTATTTTGGAAAGCCTGCCTGTAGAAATCATTAAGACTTAAGAAAACAACTCCTCATATCATGATTTATAGTGTATTTTTTTTATGTTACATTGCTGGCTGTGCATAATGGGATGAAATACTAAACTGATGCTACTGGAATTTACACTGGTAGGTGGGGGGTGGCCAGTAGGGGGGCCAGGCCATTGCACATGGTGGCAGTACCACTACTTGGGTTCCTTGGTCTTCATGATGCTGTTCTCTAAAGCCTCTTTTACACTGAAAACCCTGGTTTTTCAAACCGCTAACAATCGGCTTTTGGCTCTTTTTGCCATTTTAACCGAAAAGCTGAGTCTAACCCCCTGCTGGCAAGTTGCATAGCCACTGTCCCCCACCACTGCGTGTCTGATGACGTCATTACGCTGGGTGAGTGTTGATGATGTTGACAATGCGACAGAAATCAGGGAAGTAAATAATGGAGAGCAACATAGTGACTGAAACCTGGTGACGAATCCCCTCTTCTCCACGGATCATAAGGAGCGCATAGATCTCTCTATCTTGGCAGTGCTGTGCCATGTTTCTTAAATACAAGCAGAGTCGTTGGGCTTGTTATTTAACACACGATGGACGCAATGTTGTGATGTACGTACGTTGAGCTCAAAGTCCTCATGTAATTTAACTGGTTAACCTGGGTCTGGTGTTTCCACTACATGCCGACCAGAGCCAAGGCGTTTTTAACGCAGGTCGCTTGTAGAGTCATTTGACTTGGGTAGACACATGTCTGCCCGGGTCAATGCCACTAAAAGCACATTGTTAGTGGGCTTAAACGGCTTTTTCAGCCAGTGGAAAAGGTGTAACATAGTCAAATGTTGTTGTTTACTAATTCAGTTTGGAAGGCGCTTGTTTATTGTTGGAGGGAAGGGGAATAAATACACCTGCAAACACGAAAACCTAAAATCACTTACATTCTTCATTTTACAAGTTAGTACTATTTTGTCTGTGACTATGATCTTACTTCAATTCTATAAAAAGTCCTTAAGGCACCATTGATGTTACACTTGAATAGTTTGTGGTAAATGAATACAGTAAAACCCACTTTATGGCAAATTGTTCTGACAGACATGCAGATCCCCCCCCTTAGCTGCATGTCCGAGTAACTTCCTGTACCATTGAAGGTGGGTAGTCAACCTTCCCATCATAGCTGCCTTTCTTTCTGCGTCAGGCACAGCCATGTTTACAGGACAGGGTGCACCAGCACCGGATCTCCTCCTGCTGACTCCCTCCGTCTGCAGCTCCACATGCGCACATGCAGGCATCAGCAAACTGACGATCACAAAGTCCTTCAGCGTGTGCAGAGAGAAGCAGGCATTCTGAGCCCCCCTTTAGAGTTTTCTTTGGGACCTCCACTCTGAAAACAAACAAGCGTCACGGTCTAAAAGTGAGAGGCGTCAGAAATACACAGCGGATCCTGAACAAATTGTAGTTTCTACCAATTTTAACATGAAACCCATCTTGATTAGAAAGTATTCAAACTTTGGAGGTTGAAATTTGTAAGGAATCGTCGGGGATTTGTGTTTTTCCTTACGGCATCTTGGCACCATTTATCTCCAGACTTTCCGAGAAAACAGTGCTGTGTTAAATATTCCCACCAAACCTCGTAATGACCTGCTGGATATTTAGGAGTCCTTCTAAATGAACAAACAGTTGCTGTTATGGGAGCTCACTGGGTGGTCTTAGTGTAAATATTACTCAGACAGTCTCAACAGTCTTTTAACTACAATAATGCAGAAAAGAAAAGAAAAAACTAAAATAAATCAACTAATATGTTTTTATGTTTTCTTCATTTGGTCTTAAACCTGCCTATCCTCCATTAATGAAAAGCTCTCATCATTAAAGAGACTTGAATTAAAATCCCTCCTGATGTAATGAACAAATATAGGGTGGGATTGTGAGCAATAAATGGTTAATTTTCAGCAGAAATTTGAGATTTCTGCCCTGAATCTCTGGTTTTACTGGAAGGTAAAATCATTCATCACACAGGTTCAGTAAAATGACATTGAATCTGTTCTTAAAGATACACTGGATAAAAAAAAAAACATGTGTAGTTTGGTTATTTGGGAAAAATTTCACTAAAATGCTGTCTCCTCTTCTTTTGTGTGTTTTTTTCCTCTTTCTGCTTTTTGGATATTCTATATCAGTTATAAGACTATGGGGAATGGATTGATTTTCAGATGAACATTTAAAAGCTTGATTCTTAAAGCAGAGATGGCACATTTTGAAAAAGGAAAAAGAAAAAAGCTCTTAGAATCTACTCTGTCTGAATTTTATATCTTCCCCCAACAGATAAATCACTTGTTCTCCATGTTTCGATCCCTTTTTTAATCTATTTTACAACCGCCAAATACAAAAGCAGCCACACAGTCAAATACATCTGGCCAAACTGTAATGTCTAATACAGATGTGTCTGGAACCAGAGGGGGGGACTCGGGGATAAAAACTCTTTGTTTCCCTCACAGGGGAAATTAGAACAGCAGTGAAGATGACAGATCAATAATCGAAGGAATCGCATCTCTGTAAGAAACTCTTCTACATAATGCTCAGATTAATTCAAGTTTAGTTCTGATGCACGGCTGAAGCATCTCTGCTGCTATAGCTGCGCAGTCGAAAAGTGCGTCTGATGCGTGTTGGGTGGAGCTACCCTAACCTTTCCTTCCCTGTAACAATGGCGGATGAAATCGCTTGGCTTATTTTAATGAATAATGCTATGTTCAGACCACAAGCACTGGAAGCTGCAAAAAAGCTTCTGCTGCTTCAATTTTGATGCTTGTCCACATTAAAGACGTCCAGTAAAGTGTGTCCAGATGCGTCTGATGCTTCTGCTGCTCCTGTGTTCAATGGCAGAGAGCGGCTTTGCTATATTTGCTGTGATCAGTGGGTAAAAAGTAGTTTTAATATTCTTTTAAGTGAGAAAGTCCACCTGAAAACTTAATCTATGCAGTCAGTTCATCAAGAAAACAATCCTGCCTTCAAATATTATTTCACTGGGAATCCCCTTTAACAGTAGCCTCTGGCCCAGTCACCTCTTGTGTTTTTTCCGCTACTGTTTGCTGCGGCTGGAAGGCGTTTTTCATGTATGTAATCCAAACTGTAGGCAGCAGAATAATAAACATATTTTGGAGGCATTTTAAGTTAATTTAGGTGTTAAAAACCTGTTTCAGAGTGATCATAGCGATCTGCTGTGTCTGTCTCCCTGCCAGCTCCCAGATCAACTTCTCTGATTGGTTGATGTGGCGCGTCGAGCAGCAAAAGTTCAATTTTTCCAACCCCAGCAGCTGCTGCTTTTGCAGCGCGTCGTGTGCGTCAGATGCTCAGAAGCTCATGAGGTGCTGCTGCAGCTGCTCGGACGCGCTGCAGGACCTTTTGCTGCACCTTAATCTGTGTCAACCTTTGACTTTGCATGCAAACTACAGTAGCTGCTTCTGCTTCCTCTGCTGCGTGCGGTCTGAACGTAGCATAAGTCTAATTTTTAGAAGCCCTGTAAACTTTTACTTCTCAGCTAGGTAACTTTTTTCTCCTGTCTTATTATATTTTAGGTTGTATTTAGATATCTTGAAAGTCAAATGCTCCCTCTTTGCCTGTTCCCTCATCAGGCATCACAGCAAACTCATATCATCATAGAATAGCACAGCTTTCCCAGAGATAAACATGACCAAATCAGATAAGTTTGTTTTGACGGTAAAAGTTGAAGTCGAATCGATGCCTCGTTCTATGACATCATCAAATTAATTCAGGGAGGGGGGGCCGGCTTTGAGCAGCAGAAGCAGCTACATATAAAGTCTATGGTGTAAGCTCATTAGGGCGCATCAAGAGGTGCTGCATTTCGAGCAGCTGAAGAAACGCATCATGAATATTTAAGCCTCCGAGGCGCGTGACGAGCAGCCTAGGTGTGAGTTGGAAAAATCCGAGCTCTTTCTGCCAGACAACAACCAATCAGAGAGAGGCATGCTATGTGTTGTTATCCTGGCAAGAAATGCGGGTACCGATTTGGGGTGGCAGGTTGTCTAACTGGGCTCAGATGAGACAATACAAGCTCTAGAAGCGACCCTGAAAAGCATGCAGCTCTTGGTGTAGGTGGTGAAACTCTAAACTGAGCTATGCAATATCTTTAGTTTATTTATTTCATTCAATAAAACACAACATAATTCTTTCATTCATAACTTAAAGGGAGCAGAAAGAATTAAAACTGCCCTCATCTATATAAAAATAATCAAATTAAAATAAAATGCGTATGTCTGCATTGACAGCCTTGTTTATATCAGGTCGGTCTGTTTACTAAGCCCATAAAATGAGCCAATAAGAGTCCAGGTTTGTATGATGCACACACACCGCCATGCAGGCCCACACCTGCCAGGGGGCAACTTTCGAGTTGTTTAGGTGTGAGTCGACTTATCATAATTAAGTGGTCCTTTTGGTGAATGCCCTAATAAATGTTTAACAGCCAGTGTGTCCCTTCTCCTCTCAGGCTGGAACGGTGCGAGATTCGATGGCCAAGTCTCTGTACAGCGCTCTGTTTGACTGGATTGTGTTCAGAATCAACCACGCTCTGCTGAACATCAAAGACCTGGAGGAGACCACCAAGGTAAAATGAGACGGAAGATGTCCACCTGTAAAATCTATTTAATGCTTAGAAATTATAACTGGAATTTTACAGCATATTCTTGAAAGTAAATTTACTTATTCCCCCTCAGATCTTGTCCATCGGTGTGCTTGACATTTTTGGCTTTGAGGACTTTGAGAACAACAGCTTCGAGCAGTTTTGCATCAACTTTGCCAACGAGCGCCTTCAGCATTACTTCAATCAGCACATCTTTAAGCTCGAACAGGTCGGTTGATTTTGGTTTATCTGTAGAAGAATGTTTTGTTATTGAATTATGCAAACGATGAGCCCATTTCAGAGGAACAGCTTTCCTGTTGGGACTGGACCTGAACTCATTTTCTGTTTTTATTATGCAACCAATATTTCAACAACATTTCAACCTGTTTACTCATACCTGAGGCAAAATCCTTGGTTTAGCATACCACACAATCCATGTACATTATAGTAACTGTAATAAATCAGAGTTTCCTGTCATCACTTGTGCAACAGGATAGCTGAGAGTATGTCCACTTTAACCACTTTGCAAAGATACAGGCTCTCCTAATTGATCTGATTAAACTTCAAAGGCCTTTTAGAGTCACGATTTAAGATTTGCCAGCAGGTTAAACATTGTGTTTACTTTGTTTAAGTGAGCAGCCTGCCCAGACATGTTGGGAGCCTTCAAAGCCTCGCAGCAGGTTCATAATTATACAGTTACAACATAGTTAAAGCCCTCCTATGTGTTTATAGGGTAGAAATGTTGGTCGTTAAGGTTTATAATTGATATTGACCGACGTAATGTAAATTATCAACATATTTTAGTACAATTTTCTTTTGATACCTGGAGAAAATGACCACACAGCTTGCAACGCTTCTCTGCTTCAGTTAAAACAGCATAATCCTGCGTCGCTTCACCATCACTGTTGCATATCAGACCTTTACGGTTCTGTTTAGGTAACTGCACATTTGAGATGCAAATTTCCTGTTCCATTGCATCGAAAAATTACTCTAGTGGATTAAGATCTAGTGAAAATGGAGAACTTTTTAATACAGTGAAATAAATGGGGAAAAAACAAACAAAAAACAGGTTAAAATTGTATATTTTTATTTGGCTATACTATTATGAAGATGTGGCACTTAATATGTGCTGCTTCAAAATCATCAGGTTCTGCTTGGCAAACATTGTGATCAAAGTGTGTTTAACAAACAGCACACTAGCAATGTTTACATGCACAAAATCTGTCCATCAGATAACATTTGTTTTCCGTTTAAAAAAAACAAAACAAAAAATTTAGGTTGTTCTATTTATATGGACATAGGTAACTGGAATAAAGCTGCAGATCTGACTAAAAATAATTTACGCAAACCTGTCAGTCAAAATATAACGAGATGTAATATTGTATTTAGCTACCAGAGCAGAAATTAATCACATTGAGGCGGAGTGCTTATGTGCACTTGGGTCATCTTGCCTCATTCAGAATAACTGGATCCTGATGATCATTTACATGCATGCCGATCGGATTTTCAATCAGCATTGAAGGCCCTTCTGTTAGATTACAATCCCATCCTGCCCTGCTGAATCCCATCAGAATATTCTGACTGGCTTGTTTACATGACAAAGTTCTAGTGCGACTGGACATTTATTGCAATTACTTATGTCCATGTAAAATCTATATACCCCAATTTGACCACTTGACCACAGTCTACAACACAATTAAAGTTCATTAAATATGCACATCTCTACAAACGCCTTTTTGTACTGTTTTAACTGACTTCAGACTTTAGTTACTAGCTGTGTTTCCTCTGACCATCAAATTACGCAAATTGTAATCATAAAAATAGATTCGCTAAAGGGAAACACTGGAATTTTGAAGAAAACTGTTTTTCGACAAAACTTTTACAATTTGATTAGGTATTTTTTCAGTTGTAACGAAATTGTTAAAATTCACAAAACTAATGGGAATTTTTTTTTTTTGCATCATATGCATCACGTGATCTACAACTGAACCATACTGCCTTATAAAAAGGCAAAGAATGATACTGGAAGTAGTTTGAGGATGGTGGTGTGGCATATTTGTTTCATGTCTATTTTATACATTCACTAGAGTGAAACGCACTGTGTTGTGCAATTTTGTCCTGAAAGCCCTAAAAAGAAAAGGAAACCAAAAAGAAGAAGAGGAGTCCCTGTTTGCGCATGCACACTGAGTGATTTGCATGTTTGATTTTCTCCCGACCTCACGATCCCTAATCGGGAGGTGGTCGTGAGAAGCTGATCCCCTGTTTACTACATGACACACGATCAGGCTGAAGTAGGGCCGATCGGAAAATTCTCGCACGACTGGAAAGTCGCCCCGAAAAGGTCAAAGAATCATACAGTGTAAGCCCAGCTTAACACCTTTTGCTATTTTGTATTTGTTTTTTCCTGTCTGATGTCCTCATACACACCTTACAGTTTCTTGTATAAATTGTAAATATAGCTAAATAACAGTATATAATCAAAATCAGAGCTCAAATTGGAAGAAAATCCTTTGGATCACTATGAGAACTACTTGCATATATGCCGGATCCTGGAACTGTGTGTCGGTTGTGCAGCTCACAAGAATGCGTTCCTCACTTTATCACAGACTGCATGTATGGCCATGAGATATTATGCAACCAGCAGCTTCATGTAAAACATCAGGAAAGTTTAACCAGAACACAGTCTATCAAAGGATTTGAATGCATTGTAGGTGAGTCACTACCTGGATATCTGTGAAAGTGCATATTATAAAAATCTGGCTTTGCCACATCTCCTTCGTTCTGCCACCATGTTGGAATTTTCATTGAGGCTATTTTTCCCCTCTTTCATATTTCTGTAAGATGAGGAGAAATACGGCACCCTCCCTTCAATGGTTGCGATTGGTCTCCTACCGTGAACCCGCCCCTTCATGTCTGCACGATCCATGATCGCTTCTAATTCGATTGAGTTCGTGAGTTGATGGATGGTCAACTTTGTGGTACAGCTGATCCTGATTAGATAGGCTGGATATGCTGGAAGAAATCCCGCTATGTTGAGGCCTTTGCCCTCTATGGATGCAAACATTGATACTGCAGTTGAATTTTTATTCCAACCTCTAAAAACAAATGCAACCCCCCATACAACAGACACAGGCCCCTTATGGTGAGTCCAGAATTAGAACAGTGAGCTTTGATCAATAACATTTTACAGGTCAGGATTTTATAATCCATTATTCAGTAAAGCATTTTATTTTAGGTCCTTGGATTATTTATTTAGATCATATGCACTGTCACTTTCCATCATCCTGATCTCACCCCTGCTTATCTCTTTTTGCTTATCCCAACACATGGCTGCATACTGCCTGCTTTGGTGACATTTTTGAAAGATAAATACTTTAAAAAGGAACGTAAAGGATGTTTAACAAAGTGTTTGAGGAAAATATAATTTTTTATATATATATAAATCTAACGCTTTGTAAAACCATTAATCTATAAAAAAGGGAAAAAAGTACTAATAAGAAATAGTACCTAGCTGATGTCATTCTATCTATATTAAAGCCACAGGGCTAATCTTAAAGGTTTGCTAAATATAAAGTGATGTTGTTGAACATTTGCCTCTTGAATCTTAAATTTCCTGAACAGAGACTGAATAAACAAATCTTTAAACCCATTTTTTTCCAGCTTCCTGACTTTAGGGTAAGGACGAAAGAAGCAAGAAAAAAAACCCCAGTCATTTTATTAAACCTTCCCTGGATTAAGGTCTTTGTTGGTTAAATGTCTTTTCCAGGAACACATGAAACTGGGAAAGACATGGATTCTTTGAATAATAAAGCACAAAGACTTCAGACACTTTCTGCGGATGTTGTTGCTTAAATTGGTAAATGATGAACCTGTAAATAACTGATGCTGGTATGAGGTAATTCAAGTTTTCTAAAAGAAAGGTTGGCTTGTTTGAAAAGCTCTGGGTCATTCAAAGTGGTAACACACAAAATTAACACAAATAAACCAGATTAAATGAACAACTTCATTAGCATGAAGCAACACATAAAAGTTACGAAAAAAAGAAATGCACATTTAAATACAGTGGAATCTGCTTATAGTGGTCACGAATATATTAATCAATTAATAGTGTTCAAAAGGCTTTGGACAGAATCATTTCTATACAAACGCTGTTTAAATAATGTGTTTATAGTAATCAAGAAATCCGCTTATAGTGTTCATTTTTGGCCATTTTATGAATGTAAACATGTGCAAAAATAATTAATAAGTGGATCGAAAGTGATGACAGCACTCCAGTGTCAGAGCCCGTGAAGGATGAGGACATCATCGAGCAGGTACAAGAGCGCTTTGGTGCGAGTACCAGTGCATGAAGATATAGAGAATGTTGTCCCTTCCAGACCTGAGATAAGGAATGCAGTTTGCATTTTAAAGACTGGTCTCCTGCATGTTGGTTTCAAAAATTTTGACCCTTTATATCGTTTTGAAAAAGAAGTGAACTCGGTGTTGGACGACACTCTAATGCAGGGAACCATGGATAAAAATGTTAAGTGATTTCTTAATGCACACAGCAGATCCACAACACAAAACAGACGTAGGCTAGCTTTAATTTTCTGTAGCCTATGCAGTTATCTGCTATGTTGTTGTTCTATGAAACAGTTTGTTTCAAACTTAAGACTTGTTAAAAAAAAAAAGCACCGGTGGTTAAAACTGTGCACAGCGCAGTACACTGTGATGAAAGTTGCATGGTACTGTAATAAAATTCAGTAAATGCAGTAGCTATCCGTTTAATTTCATTTTTCTCATTGAAAAACCATACAAATGGCATTTAGATGATATTCTGCATCGAGAATCAGTGAAATAACGGTGAATTTGGATATAGTAATCAACCACTTATAGTGTTCAAATATGTTCTGGACCAACGTGGTCACTATAAGCGGATTCCACTCTATTTAATAACTCTAAAGCTTAATAGAAATGATCTGACAGAGCAAATACTAGCTTTTATGGATAAACTCTGATTTTGGGTATATTTGTTTACTTTCAGCCCGGGGAAACACAAGTAGCTAAAATCTATGCCAGCCCAAAACCATTTATCTCCTTATACACCAGAGAAATGTGTAGATACTCTAAGAGGAATTTAACCTGCTGAAAACACAAGCAGGATTCACTTTTTATTTTATTTAATTTATCTTGTAAATTGGTTAAATTCTTATTTGGAAAGAGGCTTTTTCTATATAATGTTCCAAGAAAAGTTTAAATACAATCCACTGGACTCTGCCAACTTTGAAGACGTTTTGCTTCCCATCCAGAAGGTTTCTCAATTAAAATGTCTGGATTAATGTTGAGTTCCAGGCTTTATAGAGTAGCCCAACAAAACCTTGTAATGGGTTAAAAACGTCTTCATGCTAGGAAAACAAAATCCAGTGGATTGTTTTGTTGTTTTTTTTTTACTTTCTTGGAATAACTACGACCTGGATGACTGGGAATTCTTCAGCATCTATATAATGTATTTTAGTCTTTCTCTTGGGAGGAAATTCTGACCCATCCTCTCGTTTAAATTTAAAACGATTGGCTTTGTGACGCCTGCGGACGAGTCATGACACACAGCAATATAAAGTTTAAGTTATCAGTTTACAACAGAGTAAGCAGGATGATAACCATGATGAATACACATGATTTGAGGGTGGAGCCCCAATGTACAACAACTAAACTTAAAGGTATAGTGGAGAATTTTCAAAAATTTTTTTAAAAGACCCTCCCTCTCCACTTAAAAAAAAAATAAATGCACATGCACAACCCTGTACCTGCTCCCGAGAGGAAACGTCTAATAAAACTGTATGAGAGCGTGCACAAGCCCATTTCTCCTCGTGCACGCTCTGTTTTTTGTCTTTCTTCTCTATAGCGACAGGCTTATTTGGAAAAGCGTTTTGCTTTTGAATTATGTTCAGGGGAATTTACTTAGTTTGGAAATTGGTGTTTGGTTTTTGTGTGTATTTGTTTAATTCATTGTTTGTTAAATTGTCTGAAATAAAAGTCCCATTCATTCATTCATTAATTCATTTGTTCATTCATTCATTCTGCATTCATTCATTAATTCATTCTTTCATTCCGGTCCACTTGGCCGGTGATTCAAAATGGTAATTTGGGACCCTGCATCCATCAGCTCATGACGATGTCATCTTTTGAAGAATTCTGTAACTTTGAGTATTTTCTCTTTAATGTTTGCAATTCTGTATCCAAACAGATTATGCAATAGAAGGGGGCTGATGCCACGGTAGTCATTAATTAATTTATTAAAATTAGTTAATTAAAACAAACTCTGTTTAAAAGTTGCTGTTTGCATCGCTCATACAAGCTTACTTTCCAGAAGATTGGCAATTTTTCCACGTCGGACAGCCTTGCGTGAACATATCACCAGAATGATTGACAATAAGAAGGACAAGTCATTTTGATGGTCCACCCAGAAAAGAAACATCCTCCACATTAAATTAAGTAGGCATGATATTTCCAATAGGATCTGAACACAGTCACCCAAAACCATATGAATAAATCACTGATCATTGAAGGTTGTTTCTCCTTTTCTTTCATGCAGGAGGAGTACAGAGCAGAGGGCATCAGCTGGATGAACATCGATTATATCGACAATACTGGCTGCATCAACCTGGTCAGCAAGAAGCCCACCGCACTGTTCCACCTGCTGGATGAAGAATGCAAGTGAGTATTTTAGCATTAGCCATTCATTTCTTCAGGAACAATTTCTGCCTCTGTTAAAAAGTTCATCCGGTGCATTTGGCTGGCTGAAACCTAACTGGCAGGCATTCTGACACGGCTGCAAGGTTTCTGGTGTTATTCCAGCTTCAACCGCCTCTTTGTCTTCATGCTGTCCGCTATTAGAAAAAAATGCCTAAACACTAAACCCCATCAGATGTAAAACATAAAATACTGACAGAGCAGCTGCAGGATTTGTGCATCCCAACAATGTTTCGCCTCTTCCTGGTCTTATTTTAAAATCAAGGCTGATTGTTGAGATGAATCCAGAGAAAATGTTTCTTTACTGCTGATTTTTGAGCTTGTATGACACATTACTGTTCGGTAAATGAGAGCAGAGCTTGGTATGGATAAAAGGAGGAGGGCATTTATTCATCTCATACCTCAGCTAACCTGGAAGTTTAAATCAACCCTTATATCTATCTGTGATATTTCTGTTTTTTATAGTCCTGTTAGGTTAATACTGTAAAAAGGTTTAGGGCGTGCATTCTGATTTGATCACAGCTCTGTTTTCTTTTCAGTTGATTCAGAGCAGGAAAAGATTCTGTGACATCCATGGCTAATTTAGGAACAATATTTCCTTCTTTAATTCTTTTTCTCTCCTGTTAAGCACTGATACAGATTTTTCCCTCATGGAAAAGCCGGAAAGCACAGTCTTTCAGCTGTCTTGTTTTTGAAGCTCAGGTTTCACTCTGTTCCAGATCCCCTGGTGTCTCGTTCTTCCTTCATCTTCTTCCTGTAAACGCCTCGTCTTTTCTTTTTTTTCTTAATAGATTCTCTGGCTGTTGCTATTAATGACACATAAAGAAATCTGACCTGAAATCACTAAAGTCACTGCTACCTTTGTTGAAATTACACAATCTTTTTTTTTTTTTTTTTTTTTTTACAGATTTATGACTTTAATTATTTCTTTCCGTGTGCAAAACAACAAAAAAGCAACAAAAAGCAGGCGGATAGCTGCTGCAGCAGCGTTAACTCTAAATGTGTTTTAATGTTGCGCCTCAGCAGACATCAGTACTCCCAACTATACAGTACGCCCAGCTGTATAGTTTCCTGCTCAATTTTGAGCATAAATTCATTAAAGTTATTAGTTGATGTTGTAAGGAATAGAAAATGGCATCCTAAAAAACTCAGAAAATAAATACAATCAAGGTGAAACCCAAAGTGTATGGAGCCCAGATGTAATTGAGAACATGTGAGTGAAGCTTAACCATCCTGGCTGGCCTCAGAACAGGGATTCAGCTTGTGGAAAAGAGGAGCATCATGTCATCTTACTGGGGTGGGATCTCTTCTAACAGGTTGCAGATCAGATTTATGACTTTTTTCTGTTCTTCATCAACTTATGCTCAGAGTAAAGATCAAAAACCTGTTAAAAGTTTTTTTTTTATGATTAATGATCTGGGATCCACGATGTGACAGCTTGAAACAAGTGCTTTGGTGCACGGATTTTCTGTTGTTTTTTCGAGCATTTAAAGCAGATGCAGGATCTTTTGTTCTTTAAAGTGCTATCTTCTTAACTGCAGCTTCCCTCAAGCCACCAATCAGACGCTGTTGGATAAGTTCAAGCGGCAGCATGAAGGAAACAGCTACATCGAGTTCCCTGCCGTCATGGAGCCCGCCTTCATCATCAGACACTATGCTGGTAAAGTCAAATACGGCGTTAAGGTCAGTTGGATATCTCCTTTTAAGTGAAAGATGATGATTTCTATCCAGATGGAAGGAAATTCAGAATATTTCATAGAATAATTCGTATACCAACCCAGGATTTTAGGGAGAAGAACACGGATCACATGCGGCCTGACATCGTAGCTCTGCTAAAAAGCAGCAAGAATGCGTTTATCTGCAGCCTGATCGGCATCGACCCTTCGGCTACTTTCCGCTGGGCGGTACTCAGAGCGTACTTCAGGGCCTTGGTGGCTTTTAGAGAGGCTGGAAAGAGACACACGCACAAGAAGACTGGTGAGAAAATACATCTATAGCAACTGGTTAAATTCCTTTAAAGTGTTAAATGTTGCACTACTGTAATAACTGCATATAGAGAAACATTAAAAAGACCCCGACTATTGTGAGGCGAGTCAGCGTGGACTAGTAAGACAGTAAAAAAAAAACATCGGGTTAAAATTCATTGTATTAGGCTATTAACATATATTTGAAAAAATGTCCAAATATTTTTTATTGATATTTAGAATATTTTGTTACAACAAGGGGTGTGGGGAAAAAGTATATTTGCCGATATATCATGATTTCCGGCTGCCCGATATGATATTGATCTTTCAAGGAATTAAAAAACATTTTAACCTAAAACAATGAGGGAAAATTAGCTACCTCTGCACCTCCACTCTGGTAGATGGCGCTGTGGAGCCATTTTGCTGTGCAGCGCAGAGCCATAGCGGTAGTTGAGGCAGTCAAGACTCAAACCCTAAACATCATGGATGCCAAAATAACTAAACAATCACTTTCTTCTGATGAAAATTTACAACACTTGCTTTTTTCCCCCCTATACATTTAATTAGATAGCTGGGAAAAATATTGCAATATATTGAGATATTGAAAAATCGCGATAACCAAAGTATCGCAATTTGTGTCGTA
The DNA here is from genome assembly GCF_000732505.1 of Cyprinodon variegatus. Taxonomy (NCBI): domain Eukaryota; kingdom Metazoa; phylum Chordata; class Actinopteri; order Cyprinodontiformes; family Cyprinodontidae; genus Cyprinodon; species Cyprinodon variegatus. The sequence goes on from NW_015150609.1 coordinate 414,484, forward strand.
TCGCAACACCCATGCCAATACTCAACCCTAGTCACATCAAACTGCTGCTTAAACCAGATACAATTCCAACTGAAAAAAACTGTTATATATTGCATATTTTATTTGGATAAAATGACTAAGCCAAGCTGAAAGATAAATGCGAAATATGTCCATTTTTAGCATCTTATTAAAAGAAGTAAAACTGTACGAACAGTTACTGCCCAGGACTTGTTGGAAGGATAATAAATACGACTTTTAATTCAGTTTTCCCATCTGTAGTCCTCAATCTGTACTGTTTTATAGTGCCAGGAGTTTTACCATAGATTTTACAGAAGTCCCTGCTCTTCGCCTCTCTCAGCTTCCTCTTCTTTTGAATGCCCTTTTCTCCCTTTAGAGTTCACTTTTAAAATGACTCTTTTGATGCCATAAATATCAGTATAGATCATTTTAAAATGAGCGTCAGTGTGTGAATCAGACACACATCCTGCTCCCTCTAAAGCCTTTCCTTCAGTTTCGCTGTAGATGTTTGAATAGATGGTTAAAAATCCTTTAACTAAACCTCAGAATAAATCAGTGTTAACATAAAATGTTTAAGGAGAAATCTATGCAATGTTTTAATGTTATTCTTGACAAAATTCTAATGAACTGATGTAGTCACTTGCAATTATCTTGTCTAAAGAGGCTAAATGTGTAGAAAAAGAAAATAGAGTTTAATGCATGGAAGAGGCTTATGGGTTAAGCATCTACAGTCTTGGCCAAATGTTTTGCCAGTGATACAAACCTTTGGATTAATGAGGTTAATTCAGCATGTTGCTGTTGCTGATTTGTAATTAAAGCCAGGAGCTTCAAATGCATCCAATCAGCAAACGTATCAGTTTTCAGAGGAGCCAGCACTGACGGAGCTCAGCTTCCTCCTCAGTACGTCTCATATCGACATTTTAGCCAAATCCTGGCCAATCGAGGACATTCCTGAACGGTTAGTGGTTGGAACTGATCACATTTAATTGGCTTCTGTTTTAGAGAAATATCTCCGTGTTCTCAATGGGTTTAAGATCCATCAAGATTTCTGACATCTGGTTTGATTTAAGAGTTTTAAACTTTAAGTAATTTGTTATTATTTGTGCATTTTGTCTTTACTTTACATCACCCTGGAAAATGTTACTCCAAATTGGTTCTGAATGGCTGGAAGACGTTAAACCCGGATGATGTGTTGATGGCACTGTATTCACGGCAGTCTTCGGAAAACGGATAAAATATGCCTGCAGAAGGGCTCTGTTCTGCATTCTTGCACATTTTGGTGAATAATTCTCCAAGATCCTTGTCTTGGATAGGAGTTTCCACTAGGATGTTGTCTGTGTTTCATTAGCTACGTTTACATGGACACAGATATTGTATTGAATGCCTGATCAGATGGAAAATGTTTCATGCAAACGTGTCGGACTGAAGATTCGGTCCAATCTGACAAAATGTAATGTGTGGATGAACATGCCCTCTTCTACCCCTGTAGCGAAGAAATGTTACCATAAGGTACCACTGACCCTTAAGCAAAAGGACCACCATAAACAAAAGTATGATGCGATGAAGGTCCATAAAACTACATCAACAGACATAACTGAAGAACTGAAGAGACAGAAATGTAAGGGACATTTGCCAAGATTAGCTAAAGTTGAGAATTGAGAAGTACGGACAAGCGGGCAGCTTCTTCTTCTTCTACTACTAAAGTCCATCCGTCCATCCCTTTTCAGTCACACTTATCCCTGCTGGGGTGGTGAGGGGTGCTGGTGCCTTCTCCAGCTGTCTACGGGCGAGAGGCGGGGAACACCAAGGACAGGTCGCCAGTCCATCGCAGGGCAACACAGAGACAAACAACCACACACTCACACCTAAGAAGAGAATTTAGAGAAACCTAATGTTTTTGGACTATGGGAGGAAGCTGGAGTACCCAGAGAGAACCCACGCATGCTCAAGGAGAACATGCAGAAAGACTTCGGCTGGGAATCGAACCCGGAACCTTCTTGCTGCAAGGCAGCAGTGCTACTAATCTAATTTTATTCTGATCAATAGTTTGGTTCGTTTATACACGTCATGATGGGATAATTTTATTTAGTGTCCATGTAAACAGAGATTTTGAATTTCCAATCAACCAGGTTTTAAAACGGATCAGGGAAATTTTGTGCATGTAAACGTAGCTAGTGTGTGTACAGATCCACCCACACCCACCTTCTGCCTGCACCAACCAAGCTCTGCAGTGGTGGTAAAATAATCCTGGATTCCTCAGAGGGAGGTACTGAATGTTAACAATGAAAATGATTTAGCTGATCGTTTTGTTTCAGTGCAAAATTACAATGAGACTCAGTTCTACTATGATTGAACTTTATAATGGAAAAAAATAATTTAAAACCAGAGAAAACTGAAGCAGTACATTTGAAAATGGCAAAAAACCTTTGGCCCTGACTGTACACAGAGACCCATAGGGGGAAACCTCATAGTTCCGTTTTGAAATGTCTGCCATCTTCTCTTGTTCAAGTAGAAAACTGCATCTCCTGTGATCCTCCACTTCTGCACTGTCTAATCTCTTTATTTCTCTCTCTCTCCCTTTTCTCTCTACTCTGTCCTTATGTTTTTCTTTCTCTCCTTTCTTTCCTTTTTGTTTTGCTTCTCCAAGGGCATGATGACGCTGCTCCCTGTGCAGTACTGAAAAAAATGGATAGTTTTAGCTTTCTGCAGCACCCTGTGCATCAGAGAAGCTTAGAGATCCTGCAGAGATGCAAAGAGGAGAAGTACAGTAAGGCTGCCAAGAAAACAATAACCTTTCCTAACTTTGATATTAGACCATGACTTTGGAAAACGGTTGGGATGAGAACGACCAACATCATCAGCTCTACTGTAGCCACATCGTGGCTACTAATCTATAACCTGTGCAGTGGCTTGAAACCTTTTCACATTTTGTCTCATCCAGGAAATACAAATTAAAACATTGGGATTTTATGTGATAGAACACAAAGTAGTACTAATATGTGTGGTTGAATGAAAATGATAAATGTTTTCAAAGTTTCTTACAGATAATTTGTGTTTGTGAGTATTTCTTTCCAACATTTAGCTTCTATAGCATCAGTTACATGCAAGACTTCTGCAGTACCTATCCACTCCTTTGCAAATCTATCGACTGCCTTTTCTGCCTATTCCTGGCAAACCAGTTTGAAAATCAGCTTAAAGATATAGTGGAGGATTTTAGCGAATTTTTGAAAAGAGCCGCCCTCTCCACTTTTTACAAAATGCACATGCACAACCCTGTACCCGCTCCAGAAAGGGAACACCAATTAAAAGTGTGTGAGAGCGTGCACAAGCCCATTTCTCATAGTGCACGCTCTGTTTAAAAGATGGTGTCTGCATCGCTCATACAGGCTCACTTTCCAAAAGAAGATTTTAAATTTTTCAGACTCTCCACTGGTAAGTGAAAATGGGGACGAGCACGTAGGACGGCCTTACATAAACATATCACCAGAATGATTGATGATTAGGAGGACCACTTATTTTGATGATCCACACGTAAATAGATAATCCTCCACTATACCTTTAAGATGTGTATCATCAACTCAGTTTGATTAAAGTCTGTACTTTGACTGGGCTTTGCCACCATAGTATGCAATTCCCTCTAAACCAGAGGGGCATTTCCAGTTCCTGAAGGCCATTATCCTGCAAATGTTTGATTCATCCTTGGTCCAGCAAACCTGGGTAGCTGAATTACCTCTTCAATATCCAATCAGTTCTCACTCACCAAATTACTCGTTTCAGGTTTTGAACCAAAAGATAAATCTAATAGAGTCCCTCATAAACTAGAATAATCCACCCCTGTTCTAATCTGTTCCATGGTTGCTCCTGCTTCCTTGTAGAGCTATTGTCCTTACTGTTAGATGAACCTCTGGCCCAGCTTTTCTTTAAGGTTTGTCCTAAATTTAGCATTTTCTTATCTATTCCGATCAGCTGTTCTGACACTGCTGAAGACCAGCATTGATGCTGCCCATTGCATGATGCTGCCTTCACCTTGTTTTGCTGGGGAATGGTGTGTTCAGAGTAATGGCCACTGTTACTTCAGTGCTTTCAGGTTAAAAATCTAGGTTTTTTCATTTTCACCAAAACTAAACCACTGTCCATATATATAGAGTTTACAATAAGTGGTTTTTGGCAGTAAATAAATTGGACTTTCTTCTCTTACTTTGTTACCTACAAAACCAGGTTTATGTAGAGCCGGTCAAATAAATGTCCCGTCATTTGATTCTCACACCTGAGCTGTAAATCTCTGCAGCTCCTTTAGAGTTTCCATGGAGACCTTAACTGTTTCTCAAATTAAGATCAGATGTTTAAAAAATGGAAAATGTGGTTTTATATCCTAACAGGGCTTCAGCCTTCTTCAGGATATCGTGTTGCTTGGCCTCCATGCTGGTCTTCAGCATTATTCTCTCAAGACACTGACTTTAGTAAGAAGCTGTGATGCTTTATATTGAGGTTATATTAGAAGGAATGAAAAAATAAGGTACTGGAACTTTTTTAGAGGCATTGCTTTAAATATAGACTCATTTTTTTTTAAAACTGTGGAAAAATATGAGAAGCAATCAATTTTATACAGTAGTTATCCTTTTGTTGTCTGTCACGTGAAATCCCATTAACTGAATTCGACTTTATGTCATTAAATGTGAAAAGGTTCAAACATTATGAAAGTTTTTTTGTGATGTTTATTAATTTATTTTTATTGTGTTCACTGCAGCTCCAGTGGTAGACTAGATGCTTGGTCTCTGATCCCTCGGTTTCCTTCTTGCATGATGTTCATTAGCATGCTTCAACCATTCTGTCACTTCTGTTACATGTGGCTACTTCTGCAGAACCATGGATGCATGGTGGCAGTGCTCTGCCTGCTGACTTTAATCCGGGGCACCAGCGAGTCTGTGGGTCGTTTCTCAGGGGGTGTAGCTCACATTATAGCCTGTTAGTGTAGCTGACATTTCAGCTCCGCTTCACATCAGATGTCGCTAACAAATTGTGTACCGGTGATGGGAAATAATGACACCGACAGTTTCCTGACTAACTCGCTCACAGGCAGCTTTTTCACACGGTGTTGGACACGCATCATGAACTTCTCATTACACTCAAATGTTTTTTTGTGTTTGTTCTTTGCTACCTTGCAGCTCCAGATGAGAGTGAAATTGTTGTGCAAAGTGATGATGAAACAGAGAATGGTATAACGTTCGGTCCCAGTTTGCTTTCTGAGTAGGCTAACACTGTAGATCTCTGTGACTCTTCAGCACGACCTCAGAGGAAATGATAGTTAATCACCACAGCCCTTTCACTCTGCCACCGCACTTAGATTTTCACTTCTATTGGGTATTTAAATGGGGGTCATCTTTAAAATAACTAATCAAATAAGTTTAGTCTAGACTAATGTAAATAACTCTTTAGCTTCATCTCTCACATTTCAGCACTAACGAGAGCAAGTCACTGTTAACCCCACAGATTTCCATTTAATACTAAATCATCCTCGGTAGGTTGTATGGATCATAAAAAGTCACCAAACACTTACTGCAATAACACCATGGAGTTAGAAGTGTGTTTTTTGTTTGCTGCTGTGTGACTGTCTTGTTTTGTCCTTTCTGTGAATCCATGAATTTATTCAGGATTTTTTTGTTTTATTTTGTTTTGCATTCTTTAATACCGGTTTGTTTGTGACCAGGCGAGACCAGAAGGACGCCTCGGATGCCTTTATCAGACATTCAGGGAAGCAACACCATCATTGAAAAATCCCCACGGTAAGTACACAGACATTTTTGTATTTATTTATTTTTTTTTATTCTTTATTTCGAACATTATACACATGTTTACACATGGAGCAGTTAAACAAGTTAAGTAAATTAATAACATGAAACATCAAACAAAAGATTTTGTAAACAAATCTCAAGATGTTTGAAAGGGAGCATGATAAAGCTATAGTTTATCTAGTCCTGTCCCTTTATCGTTAAACAAGTTCTTAATTTAAAACCCATACATGCATATGTGTGTGTATGCAGAGGCATATGCATGTATGGCCACTATAACAACACATATCAAAATACCAGCAAATACAGATTACTTAATCCTCTCTAGATCAGAGCTTAATGTGAATTCAATTCAGTTTAGTTCTATAGCACCGATTCACAACACATCATCTCAAGGCACCAGATCATCCAGTCAGATTGGTTGAAAGTTTTCTATCTAAGGAAAACCAGTTGATTGCATCGACTCATTGACTCGAATGCAAACCCTCACACTAAGCATGCTTGTAGTGACAGTGGAGGGGAAAAACTTCCTTTTAACAGGAAGAAACCTCCAGCAGAACCAGGCTCAGTGTGAGCGGGCATCTGCTGAGGCCGACTGGGGTTCAAGGAGACAGAAGCAGAGATACCAAAGGCAATTGTAAAAGGCAGCCCCGTCCAGGAAACACACAGCCAGGCAGACGAGCTCTGAGCCAGCTCCCATGTCAGAGGATGAAGAGAGCACATCCAGCCAGTCACAGTCAGAAACAGAACTACACTGAAAAACAGGCCGACATCCAACAAAGGTGTTGATGGCAGCAGCACAGCTGATATTTCTCTACAGGATGGTGTCACAGCCAAACAGGAACAGAAGAGGGAAAGCTACTATGAGAAAAAGCAGAGAGAGCAGAACATTAGAGATTGAACTAACAGATTCTGCAGAGTGGGAGAATAGAGATAGAATGAAGCAGATGATGAAATAGGGGTCCCTATGTCCTCCAGAAGTCTAAGCCTATAGCAGCATAACTATAGAGATAGCTCAGGATAACCAGAGCCACTCTAACTATAAGCTTTACCAAAAAGGAAAGTTTTAAGCCTACGCTTGAATGCAGGAACCGTTCATTTAATCACATTTGTATTTATACTCATTATTTATAAACTTATATATTCTCTTGAAGTGTGCAATATTTCAATTAAATTCAATTCAGTTTATTTATATAGTGCCAATTCACAACACATCATCTCAAGGCACTTTACAGTTCACCAGATCATACAATGTTATTAGTAATAGTAATGAAATTGTTTGTAATTTGATTACTAATCAAATAAGTTAATGACCATGCAGGCTAGACCCCTGCATGCTGTCAGTATACACAGCTGGCTTACAGCTTCTGGGACGTATAGGTGTCAGGTAACAGGAGTGATTCCCAGAATGCCTCTCTTGTCTTATTAAAGGAGTGTTAACCACGGGAACGGAATGGTGGAAATATTGGTGGCTTTTAAATGTAGCTTGTTAAAAATGTGGTCTTCCTTGAAAACAGAATTTACTTTTTCAAAGCTAGCAATTAAATGCATAGATTGTTGTTTTTTTTTTTAGATATCTTTCAAGGAGGCTTTAGTCTTCTGCCAGAGAGCACCATAAATTATGCATGTTTAAATTCTTTATTTAACCAGGAAAATAACTTATTTTGTAAAAGGAAAGCTGTGTTTACATCTTTAATTTTCCTCTACGCGGTTCTTTCCTGAGAAGGGATCACTTTGAATGAACACTTCAGATAACACTTTATAGGGTTTCTAGTATGAAATGAATAGAAAACATAACAGCCCTTACAGAATGGTAATCTTACTCAGACCAGGGAGGCTGGAGCATCCGGTTCAATTTGCTAGAGTCAGCAGTGAATAATGTTCCAAAGAATCATTTTATCCATCTCCAGGGTCCCACCCTGCCACATCATCACATCATACACATGTTTGTAAATGAGAATTCACTGGCTCCAGCCATATCAAGATTATACACGGTCTTTTTAGATCAAGGACAGCCCGAATGCATTACTCCCCTTTTATTTCCCAATCTTGTTCTAACTGGATAAACTGCTTGGGAAAACATGAGCCTTAACATCTAACAGGCAGGTATTATCAGGGTTTAACAAGCACATACATGAATCATGAAATTAATCCTGAAAAATCAGTCACTCCTAAAAAAGGTCCTTTTTAGGAGTGACCCGCAGTGACCTGAACACTATAAAAAAACAACAAACAGCAAATAAAACCTGATACAAAATACACACAATCAAACAGCGTCACAATCTTAAACATTAAAGATGAACTTAATGGCTTTGCCCATAAAACTGACTTGAATTTTAAATTAAAGGGACATTTTAAGGACAGGATTAGATCGCCATAACTCAGGTTTTATAGAAGTTCATCATTAT
>NW_015150609.1:422802-468439 GCF_000732505.1 Cyprinodon variegatus
TACATTTCTTTTATCAGCTGTCTCCATTAGTTTCCCAAAGAATAATACAGTTTCATCTAAAAGTAACGCATTTTCATAATAGATTATGTTTAGGCAGTAAGGGAATAATATAACCTGCCACAAACTAATTGTGCTAATATTATTACAGTTGAGAAGATGCAATATAATCAAAACTGCTGGTTTAAAAAACAACAGCAAAAAAAAACACTGCAAACACTTTCAATAAAAACATTTTATTTAAGAAGAGTTGTTTTATATTAGGAAAAGCTTTCAGCAAGACAGCAAGATGGCTACAACAATCAGTTCAACGTTTTCCAAGTTGCTTTTCTCCTTTTTATTTAATAATAATATTAACATTGAAATATTAAAAACTACTGTCATGTTTAATTTAATGGAAATGTGACTTTTGTTGTTAAAGCTTGCGTGGCTGCACTCAGTAGCTAATTAATGAGGCATAAAGAGCTTGTCTCATGTCATGTTATGGTTTTTCCTGTTTAATTCTATTTAATGATCTAAACAGGTTCTTAGTGTGTTAGTGTGTTGCTGCTCTGGCAGCTTCTATGATCTGCACCTTTCTGAAACATGCACCGCCCAGCACTAGAAATACTCTTACTGATGTTCTCTTTATGCTCCACTAACCATAGCCCAGCACTTCCTCTAATTATCACTGACGGTGAGGTTAACTAGCAGTGACCATGCCTTGCAAAGCGGAGACGCTCCGATGGGACAGAGTGAAACCACTAAAATGCCACTGACTGACCTCTGCCCTCCTCCTCTTTCCCACTCCGCACACTCATAGCTACACAGTCGGAGAGAACTAAACCCTCTGCAGCTGCTTCCTTCATGATGTAAAGTCAGAGCTATGCATGGCAGAAGACCATCCAGCAGGGAGAGATAAATATGCAGTTCCCTGCTGAGTGTGTGTCAGCTGGACACAACTGCAGACAGTGCAGTGCTTTATGTGACTCTCACAGGGATAAACAGTCATTACAAAAGGCATAGTGTGGTGTCACCGTTTATCGGGATCGATGATCAACTGGGGGAAAATTTCTCTTTGTATGGTGGAGAAAACAGGAGAGTTTTTAACCACATATCTTAGTTTCTAGAGGTCTAGATCTGATTTGGGCATGGACAATATGCATAAAAATAAATCTGAAGGTTTTTATCTACTGTTACTTACTGGGGGTACATATCATGCTGTAATTCTAGTTATTGTTCTGCAAACCTGCCTGCTCAGCAAAAAATTCATCACTTAAATGCTCCCCTGAGAAAGAACCGTATAAAAGCAGCATAAAGAGCGCTTCATCCCAGGAAGAAATAATGTATAGTTATGATGTTGTACTGGTTATTTGTGTCTGTGGATATGGATTAAGTTGTTCTTTTAATTCAGGTGTGCAAGCAAGGATGCACCCACATGTTGTAGATCAGTGGCTCCTATGGACAGGGATTGGAGAACCCTGGGGTAGAGGGTATGGCAGAAATGAGGATTAAGTTTTTAGACCTGCAATACTGTCTTTGTAAGGTACACCTTGGCTGACACCTTTCAAAGCAGAGGGGCAGCAGCTGTCCTCCAGATGATCAACAGGCCCTCTATCATCAGCTGCTGTTTTCTGGGATGTTAAGCTTTTCAGTTGTGGCCCATTAAGACAGACAGGGAAGAACCTGCAACAACGCAAAATACCTCCTCTTCTTGAGTATGACGCATACCACCCCACTAAGGGTGAGATAATATATAGATTTTTTGTTTTTATATATATATACTTGTTTGGCAACTTCTTTCTCAAGAATTTTAGATAAGAAAAGAAGATTGGATATAGGTCTTTAATTGACCAAGTCATCTGGGTCAACAGACTGTTTCTTAAGTAAAGGATTAAATACAGCTACCTTAAAAGTCTTTGGTACATATCAGTGTAATAGGGTAGATTAATCACATCTAAAATGGAGATGAGCGAATACTTCCTTAACATGGTTGGAACTGGATCTAACATACAAGTTGAAGGCTTAGATGAAGTAGCATGATAGTTTTGCTAACTCTAAAAGTTCAACTGGATCAAAGCAGTCTAGACCTGGTTCAGATTCCATGACTACCTCAGATGCTGCCTCACCTTCAAGAGACAAACCAAACGTAGATAGAGGAGTGCTAATGATCTTATTTTTTAATAAGGTCAATCTTATTTATAAAGAATCCCACAAAATCATTACTGCTAAGAGTAGGTGGAATGGACGGTTCAACTAAGCTATGGCTCTGGGTGAGTTTGGCAACTGTATTAAAAAGATATCTAGGATTATTCTTATTCATCTCTATTAATGAGGAGAAATATGCTGCTCTTGTCTTACAAAGGGTCCTCTTATACATCAGTAAACTATTTTTTCAGACTAGGTAGTCCCAGAGGTATGCAGATTGCCATTTTCTCTGCAGTTTCCTAGCATTTTGCTTCAGAGTGCACAGCTCTGCATTAAGCCAGGGAACCAGCTTTCTATTTTTAAAGTTTTTCTTTTTCATAGGGGCTGCATTGTCTAAGGCAGTACGCAGATAGCTAGCAACCCCATCAACAAAATCATTGACCCTTTGAAGGGGAAGAAACTAAATTTTGCCCTCTGCAGCACTGCTCAGTGACCCAGAGGAGAGAAAAGTGAAACTGATTATTTTAAATTTATAACTGCTATATTTGATAATGATCTGCTAAAGTGAACCTTCTTTCTGGAGAGCAGAAATCTGTTAAAGTAATCCTGAAGGTTATTAAAAAGTGGTCAGAGAGGACAGGGTTACCAGTAATAGGAAATAGTGTTATTTCTTCAAATTCAATGTCATATGACAGCACAAGGTCCAAAGTATAAAGATGAAAATGTGTGGGACTATTCACATTTTGAACAAACCAATAGCATGTTAGATAGCATTAAAGTATGCACTTAAGCTATACCCTTTAATGTCTGCATGGATGTTAAAATTCCCCTACTATAACTCTGTCAGGATTCAACACCAAATCAGAAAGGAACTCTGAAAACTCATCTAAAAAATAAAAGTAAGGACCCGGTGGACGATACGTTACAAAAAGAAGAGGGTTTGTGGCTTTGCAATTTGGATGAGGGAAACTAAGGGTCAAATGTTTAAAAGAGTTGTAATTATTAACTTTGCAGTAATCAGTAAGTCAGACTGAAAGATTGTTGCTACTCCTCCTCCTCGCCCAGAACATCTGGGTATGTGAAAATCTAAATAAGTAGAGGGAGTTGCCTCATTTATGCTCACATAATCCTCTTGCTGCAGCCAAGTTTCTGTAAGGCAACATAAATCAATGTGATTATAACAAATCTAGTCATTAACTAGCAAACGTTTTGAAGAAAGAGATCTTATGTTAAATAAACCACAGTTAATGGTTTTAACTTTTCCCCCAATTGGAGTCCTTTTTATTTTAATTAGATTATCAGGATTTACTCCTTTGAGATTATTTTCCAATTTATTAGATTTTGGTCATAGGCAACACACTGTCTGGATGGAGTAATGAGTGGGTAACAGTAGAGTAGAGAAGCTGCAGAGAGGTGTGTTGACCCTACGGATGCAGAAAAGCTTTGTTGAAATATCTCTATTTATTTAAACATGGAACAGGCAGTAGGTGAAATACTTTCAGCTCGTTTTTAATCTGAAGATAAAAAAAGCTGCTTGGCTTTCTAATTTATATAGAATGTTTTTTTGTGTTTTTTTTTTTTTTATACCACAGAACAACTTTCCACATGTTGCTGCTGCTGCTTGTGCGTTATTCATTGTGTGGCTTGTATTCTAACTCCTCCGGTGGATTTCTCGTAAATCTACAAAGGAGGGAAATGGAAACTAAACAAACTGCTCAGCTGCACTAGATTTTAATAAATTCCGCCTTTGCTGCAGCCTCTATTTTCTCTTTACTCCCAATCGTAAGAAACAGCCTTTTTTTTATTAGCTGTTGGATGTTGCATTTGAGTTCCTTTTTAGCTATTTAATACTGGTTTGTTAAAACTCCTTTGGTTTTGTTTCTGTTCTAGCTAAGTGATTACGTTTTACCTCCAGATGTGAGGCTTTAAACCCTTTAGTGTATTTCTGTGTGATCTGATGGCAAATGATACTGCTCTGATTTGTCCTTTTAGGATCAGCCTGAAAGAATTCGGTGGAACTGTCCCTTCTTAAATCGATAAGAATAATTAATACAAATATAGGATGCATTGTAATATTGTGTATCAAATCTATACAAACAACTGGTCATGGTGGGTTCAGACCACAGAAATAAAATGGCAAAAGAACAGGACTTTACTTTAGCACAGTCTGTTGCATCCAAGTTGGTATTGAAAATGGTTACGGCTGAAATGAAGCAAACAGTTTAAAACCATTTCAATTTATGGTTTATATGAAAAATTTGTAGTTCATTCATTCATGCATAAGCTAAAATAAGTCTGTTAAAGAAACATTTAATTTTTACTTACTTTTTTTCCTTCATCACCAGCAATCATTAGCATTACACTGCAAAAAATCTAAATCTAGATAAGTCATTTTTTTCTTAAAGTAAGTGCATTTCTTCTTGAATTGAGGAGGTAAAAGAGACATTTTGCCAATGGAACAAGACAATTTACACTTAAAATAAGAAAAACACAATTCCATTGTCTTATTTCAAGTGCATATTATTTAATTATCTTATTTTAAGACTAAAACTACTGATTCCATTGGCAAACTATCTCATTTACCTACTCAAATTAAGGGTGAATACAATTAATTTAAGAAATTTTTACTTATTTCTAGATCGTTTTTGCAGTGTAGCTTTGAAAGTATTTGAAAACGGTGGGATTTCCTCATTATGCAGAATAACAGGGTTCACGTTTTTTCTGCAGACTAGAACTTTGTGGAATTTAAAGTTTTTTTTTACTTTATTAATAAAGTGGGAAAAATAAATATGGAGAAATATTTTTTCTATATTTCTGTATGTCTGGATAGCCAGCTATTAAGCTTTTGTCCACGATCCCAAATTTCCTAAATATTGATTTTGCATTAGTTTTTTAGTCTGTAATTTATGACATGTCTGCATTCTTTTTCGAAATCCTTTATAAAAGTGGTTCTATTGAGAATGGCTTTGAGATATTTTGCAAAAATGTCTTTGTTACACATGGAAACAGATTCCAGATAATTAAACCCAGAGAGATCATAATCAGAACAAAGTTTCTGCAGATAAAAAAGATCAGATGTATTTAATAATTTCTGAATAGGCTGTAGTTATTTTCTGTGTTCATGAGGAAAATAATACCTTAGTAGTAGTAGTGGGAAAGCTTTAGTCAAATCTAATGGTTGCTCTTGACTCCTTGTGTTGTGAAGGAGTTCTCCTGGCCTTGGCTGGAACGGGCGTGTCGGTCGGCGGAGTCGGCTGCCTTCAAGCGGCTCCAACACAGAAGAAGACGGCATCTTTGTCAACTCAGCCAGCAGCAGACTCCTGGAGCGAGCTCATGACATCCTGATGTCAGTAACTTCTTCAAGATTTTAGCCCGTACCTCACTGAGACACATTTCTTTATTTTTATTTTTTCTACCAAGTAGATTATCAAAGCTAGGTAACTGTAGAATACATTGAAGTCTGACTTGTTAAAGACAAACTCGGGAGGATTAATTTTTGATTCCAATTGAACTTTATTTGGTTTAAAGAAATCCAACGATGTCCAGCTATGTGTACAAGTAGGCTCCTCTAGTGATCCAAACAGCCCGACCAGCTCAGCTGGCCCTGTTCTCTTCCTTACCCTACAAAGCAGTATTTGCTCTCCAGCAGGAAAATGGAAGTTTCCGTCCTTTTGTCAGGAAAATGACCTTCTCAGAAAGAATCTCATGAAGTGATTTAATGGCTCTTATGGTTTCAAAAATGTTAATAATTTCATTTGTTTTATAAACAGGAGAAACAAAAACTACAAGTTGAAACCAGTTCTTCCAAAGGTAGGACTAAAGGTGCTTGAATGAAGAGTCTGGATGGAGATATTAGATGTCATGTACTAACTGTGACTTTACATCTGCAGCACTTACTGAATGTCAAATCACTTAAGTACCTAAGCAACCTGACGCTTCATGACCGAATCACCAAATCGCTGCTTCACCTTCACAAGAAGAAGAAACCTCCCAGTATCAGCGCACAATTTCAGGTCAGAGGAACGCACTCACCGCTTTATGAATCAGCGTGCACTCATTACATCTATCAGTTTATATGCATATTTATACATATAAAAAGTTCTATTAGTCTCGAGGCATTGCTTAGTCTTACTGATGGGGGAAGAAACTCTCTTTGCAGCTTTTACATCTGTGAGTTTTTGTACTGTAATCATTTCCACCCAGAAGACATAACAGTGACATCATGTCTGGTTAAAATAAGGTTCTTGATTTTTGTGAAAGAAAAAAAGCAATTACTCATTCACTGACACACCCTTAGAAATTTCTCCTTAAAGTATCACTGTGTAAGTTTTGACCCAATGTGTTATATAGTCAATTATTTGTAAATTTATTATATATTTTGTTGTTGTAAATTTTACTATTTGCAAATTAAGGGGCGTGCCTAGTGGGTTAGAGCAGTGCATTTGGGGTCTGAGAAGGTTGCAAGTACCAGGTTCGATCCCCACAGCCTCCACTCTGGGTACCTGAGAAAGACTCATAACCCCACACTGCTCCCTGGGTGCCGCACAATAACAGCTCACTGCTCCCCAAGGGGGATGGGTTAAGTGCAGAGAGTGAATTTCTCCAGTGTGAGATCAATAAAGTTAAATTATTATTATTTATTTATTTATTTAAATTTTTTTTTTTGAGCGTCTAATGCTCCATCTAAGCTTCCCTTCTCGAAGCTCACCTGAAAGAGTCACATCGGTTTCCAATGGCGCAATGTGACTAAAAATGCAGCTTTACAACAGTCTGATATCGACTAAATATGTTAGCTTAACCTTAACATTTTTTAGTCAAAAAACAGATATGCTTACCTGATCAGGTAACGTTTTGGATCTCTGATGTAGGATTTAATATGGAGGAGTTGTTTCTTAAACTGCTTCATTTCCAACAATGCAGTGTTACATTTTGCTCTCAGCAGAGTAACCTGGGAGTTACAGGTCTAGCGCCCCCAGTGGATATAAGTTGCAAAGTGTTGCTTTAAAAATTTAATCCAAACAGAATAGAAGAAAAAAACATTTTGTCCTTTCATCTCTGCTGTCTTGATCAGTTAAACAATCACTGTTGGCTATATGAACTGCTAAAGATTTAAGTTTAGTTTAACAAATCTAAGACTGAACCTGAGTTCATATTTGTGGTTTAATATATGACGTCAGAATGAACTCGTTCACGTTTTATGATGAGATCTAGTTTTTCTGCAAAAATGTTTCAACTTCTTTAAAGATGACAGATTATAAATCAATCAGCACAATGCTAAAAAAAAATAGAGAAGCACACATCATTTAGTCTGGGCAGGGACGGATTTAGGACAGGCAGGGGCCCTTCTGAATTGAGAAGACAACACATAAAACAGACCCCTTATACAGATACAGAAATTTTAATAGAATAGACATACATTATTTGTTCTAGCTTTTGTCCCTCTCTTCTTGACCCTTTTCTTGTTGTTTTCCTCTCTATGTTTTGTACTCAGCTGACTTTTCAGACACACTATTATAAGCGTTCTAACCATACATGTAAACTGAGTTTTATGGGGCCCCCAGGAACTTGGGGCCCTAGGCAACTGCCTAGTATTGCCTAACGATAAATCCCCCTCTTGAGTTTGGGATATGAATTTGCAATCTTCTGGCTCTGATTGCTGATCTAAAGATCAGATGCTGAATATTTTAATGTCTTTCCTGATCCTTGAACGCATCCGAACCTCCCTAAATCATTTACGATCAAACACATCGTCAAACAAAATGTTTTGATCGACTTCCTTTGAAGTTAATGTTTGATTCAAATCAGCCGCTTCATTTTTGAGCAAGCGAAGATGTACCAGATGCAACTTTTGTATAATGTGTCCTAAAATGTGTCCTGAAAACAGCTGCAGTGAGTTAGGACCAGTTCAAGTTCTTCCTCCAACTAGTTTTAAGAAAGGCCATCAGTTTCACACATCATGTACGTCTCAGTAAACAGACCTTTGTCATGGAAAATAAACTCATCAGCAGGCAATAAAGCTAAGATTTTACTCCCCTGATCATCTATTAAAGTGAGCACAGTGCTGTAGCTGTCTGAGGTGCAGCCGAGGCCCCTGAGAGGCAGCCTGGGTCCATGTGTGGATGACTTCACTCTCCACATCCTGTGCTGTGCTCATTGCTCTAATCTCCCATGCAGGGGGATGAAGACTAAATTCATCCTGCCTCTAAATGATTATACACACATATGTTCATGTGTTTAATCACACAGTAACTGCAGATGAAAAAAGGCTGCATCCTGTTTTCTTCCAAACCGCATGCTGACATAAATGTATAGATGGTGACACTGATGCGACTCGGGGGGACTTTAATGTTTCGCTGTTTCTCACAGATGGGGACAGAGTGTTGCCTGTTAAGCAGCTGTGAAGTGTCTCAGTGTGTTTTGATCTGGTGGGTTTGATGGCCTGTTTTTTTGTTTTTTCCCCTGTGTTTCATCCTGCAGGCTTCTCTTAATAAGCTCATGGAGACTCTGGGTCAGTCTGAGCCTTATTTTGTCAAGTGCATCCGTTCTAATGCAGACAAGGTAAAGTGTGGGCTCCCCGTGCTGCGGCCTCTTTTGTTCAAATATTGTCTAACTCTCCTTAATCCCACTTTAAACCGTTTCCCCTCCTTTCTCTCTCAGCTTCCCTTACGGTTTGACGATAAATTGGTGTTGAGACAGCTGCGGTACACAGGCATGCTGGAGACGGTCCGCATCCGGCAATCAGGGTACAACGTCAAGTATACCTTTAAGGTAAAGCACACTTTTGCATCATTTTGATCATTTTCAATCCATTCCTTCTCTCTGACCGTCTTCCATGTTAAAGAAAACTACACTGCAAAAAAATTAAGTCTAAAGAAGTCAATCTTTCTTAAAATAAGAAACATTTTTCTTGAGTTGAGGAGGTAGGTGTGACATTTACCATCAAACTTCTGGCCAAAGAAGAAACACGTAATATGTAGCTAACATTTGGAAGAAGAATGTTTTCAAGATGACTTGGATAACAGCACGTTGTGACAAACACCAGATACAGCACTGGGACTTGATCAACAGCCGATACCGCACTGTGACGTCACAAACCTGTAGGTGGCAGTAGAGTTCTTTGACAGACATGGATGCCTCCAGTAAAGCACATTCAAATGAAAATTACTCTTCTTTAAAAACACTTATCATTTATTGAACGTATATAATAATTTCAAACTTAAAGTACTTTCAGAAGTTTATATTCTGAATGTGACCGGACTTTTCCTTTAAAGAATCATATGTTCCATAATGTTATTGAAAGTATATTTAAACTGTTGTTAAATAATGAAATGTTATTTATTTACTTCACTTTATATGTTTAAATAAATATAGATCAAAGTAATTGTTTATATGTGTAGAAGGTTTCCAGTTATTTTTGGGGTCAAAGGCTGAAAACTCCTGCTCTATACCATTAAACTCTAACTTTGCTCCTTACAGTAAGAGCCATGTTTACTACAATACCTATTAAGAAATAAGTAAAGATTTCTTAAATTAAGTGTATTTACCCTTTAATTTGAGCAGGTAAATAAGTTGATCTGCCACTAGAATGAGTATTTTTGCCCTTAAAATAAGATAATTAGATATTTATGCACTTTGAATAAAAGACTACAGTAGTTTTTTTTTTTCTTATTTTATTTTATAAATTGTCTTGTTCCACTGCTCAAAAAAGATTTAAAGTTTTTGTGGTGTTTTCCAACCTTTCCTTCTTTAATAAACCCAAATGAAATGACTGGCTCTTTACCAGACGCCTTGCAGAACTCAGTGATGTGTTTCAGAAGCGTTTCAGTTGATTCAGGTGTTTAGAACAGGCATTTCTCATAAAAAAAACCCAAAAAAAACAAAGTTGCTGGACGAAGGAGCTTGAGGATTGGAGTTTTATGTCCCTAGATCATCCAGAGCCCTGCAGATTCTTTCTTTAGCTGAGCCCACAGGTTATCTATAGGGTTTAGTTCTGGGGTCTGAGATCACCATAGATGGCGATTGATATTGATTTTATTTTGGTTTGATATTGATCTTTTCCGAGTTGAACTGGCCACATGTTTTGTATTAGTGCTCCACTGAACAGTAAAAGAAGATCCGTTCTTGGCTTTCTGTTAGAAGCTTTTAGACTGATCTGAAAGCGATCGGGAACCCATCACATCCTGTTCACATTTTCATTCATATTCACCCTATTTAAGCCTAAAACATCAATTTTAGTCCCATGTAACCAAAGCACATCCCAATGTAAGTTCAAATAGAATTTTACCATCTCAAATTATACCATTTTTATTTATGAAGCACTTAAATAGAAACAATCAGATCAATTTAAAACATACAAAGACAAAAACTAATGCAGTTTCTCAATTCACAAGAATGCGAGTGTGGACTTGTGTCCTTGGGAGAATGGGAGCACGCAGCATAAATATGGGTCAATTGGAACAGAAAAGTACTCATGACGTCACCACAAGCTCGGCTCGTCTGGAGCTGCATTTTACCTCCTGTTATTAATAGTCTCTAGATAATCATAAAGTCCTACTTTTTTCATTTATTGGGGTAATGATAGTTAACACAGTCAGATAAAAACAAATCAAATAAACATTTTGCCAAATTAAAATAAAAAATTATAATCAGAGCCAACGGTACTTCACACACAGCTATGCTGAGAGAGGGCTGCTGCAGACAGGCTAGGATTAGACCTGGCTGCCGTTAACCTCGGAGGTCCGCTGGTTGCCACGGTTCTCTCAACAACTTATGTTCTTATTACGCACAAAATCGGTAAATAGGCCACATAGTGAAGCTTAAAAGTGTAATGTTCTCACCTCAAATGATTTTAAAACTAACTTTTATTGAACAACAGAAAATAGAACTTATAACTTAATACTCTGAGCTCCGTGAACGCTAACCGGGAAGCTGCTGTTGCCGCAGTGCATGCTGGGACATCTGTCAATCTCAAGAATGGTAAGTCTGCTCTGATGCATACTGGGTAAAGAGGGAGGGGCGAGAGCAACATCCAGGGATTTTGTCCGTTCTCGGTCTGCTGTTCTTGTGAATTGGAAAAGTACTTGGAGGCTGGTGAGGTTTCACGAGTACATGAGAAAACACAAGTACACATATTGGAAAAACAGTAAAACAGGGTTTTAATCAGAATTTTAAAGATAAGCAGTGAAGGAGCCTCTTCTATTTGTACGTGTTGGTTATTTTATAGTTGAGGAGCAACGAAAAAAAAGATCCTTCCTCCTGAGATTCCTCATAAATGTCAGTACCTGCAGGAGCTGCTAGTCAGCTGACCTTAGGATTAGAGAGGTCTGGTTTTGGCAGGGTGATTCAATCACTTAAAAAAATACACTGGGAACCTATGGAGGCCAGAGCAGGAGCAATATGTGTTATTTTTTTAGTAGCAGTTAAAAGACGTGCAGCAGCGTTTTCCAGAGCAGAAACTGATTCACTCCAACATAAAGACCTTTATATTAATCCAGACAGGAGGAAATAAAAGCATGAATTACTGTTCCAAATTTGTATTTACAGAAAGGATTTTACTTTTGCCTGACGCTTTATGTTATAAGAAACATCATTTAACATCTAAACTGACTGTCACATTTAAAATCACTGTCTAACTTTAAACCCAAATCAGTCACAGCTGATTTAAACTAGTTACTGCGTCAAAGGAGCGACCTTTGTTCAAACACGACCTCAGTTTTCTTATGTTTACAATTAGAAAGGTTCAGGGCTGACGGAGCTGCATTGTCTTCTAAACAGTCCATCAGGGATTTCACCAGGAAGCTGTGGGACACCACATCACTTTCAAATCATTTTTTACTTTTGTGACTTTAGGAAATAAAAAGCATATCTCCGAAACAGCTGCTCTGCTTGTTGTTAGCTGAATGGTTATGATGTCATACTTTACTGCCATTATCTGACATCCAGCTTTGAAGTTTTTTTTTTAACCTCTCACTCTAGCTTAATGTCATTTAAAAAAAAGCCAGGGTCACATTGTGTCCTTCTCTGGCCTTATTGGCCTTATATTTAAACGTCTTAATTGATGCACTGACTCTAGAGATAGAAAAGCTTGGTTGAACGTCTCTTTTCCTTTATAGATTTTATTCATATTAAAACACATCTGCTTAAAAAAAAGACCCTATATGCTCTATAATAATTCCCATTATGAAGAACGTGGGGCCGTGTGGCAAATAGACGTAAGCTACTCATTAAAAGTTTTACTGTCATCAACTTTAGAAGACTAACATGATTATTGCAGTCATTTAAAAATTTATCTGATTAGATTTCCCGTAACTGTAGCAATGGGAAATTTGGTATTACGATTAACTTCTTAATCTGGTAGTTTTCCTCCTACAGAAAGAATCCCCCTTAAGTAGAATTGTGGTGTTGTTTTTTTCCAAATTGCAGTTATGAGATGTTTATGCTGCTGTAATTGTGTTTTGGTCTCTCCCTGATCTTCAACAAGGCCTGCAATGTGTGGAGAGCACTTTGTCGAAACCCAGAAGGCTATAAATGTGGTGCAAATAGTAAAAAATATACTACAAGGGATTTAGATTTCTCTAAATGATCAGTATTTAGCATGATTTATAAAACAAGCCTTGCGAATGATCTTTGCTAAGCTCTTAAGAATCAGGTTTTCAAAAACAGACCGTAAATGGTGGACTGGTTGTTTGGAAGTAAGTCTGCAGATAACCCAGTTTCTATCTTATTGGTGAGGAATTACACAAGGACATAAAATGAAAAGGTTCTCAGGATGTGGAATAACGGGGCTGATTTTTTCTTTCCTCCAGGAAACCTGTTCCTGATTCATTGTGTGTTTTGTCAGGGGGGAATTTCTGGGGGTGGGAGATGGCAGCCATCTTTAACCGCACTGGCGCTCCCAGGAATGATGTCAGTCCCTGGAGAAGTGCTTTGTAATCAATAAAGCGAGTCCTGGTGAATGCAGATGGGGCGTTAGTTTCTGGACAGAAGACAGCTGGGAGCGGTTCCCTTCCACTCCTGTTTCTCCTTACAGTAGTTTCCATTTTCTTGGTTTGATTGTTCACTTGTGCCAATAACCTCTTGTGCCAAGATTTTAGATAAGGACAGCTTGATCAGACATTATGTTATCAAATAGCTGACATGTTTACCAGGTCTTCTTTGAGTTTCTTACCTGTGCCTGAAAAAGAAGCAACTTCTACAATATCTAGAAGTTGCTTTGTTTTCTTTACCAAAGCGATTAAAGAAACTTGTTAACGCAAAGTCTACTGTGTATATAGCACATAGCTATATATTGCATATAGCATTTTGTATGATTTTTATTTTTTGTAGCTAAATATTCTGTATATAAATCTAATTTGTTGAAGTCAAATTCCTGGTAAGTGCAAACCTACTTGGCAATAAACTTGATTCTCATTCTGATATTTTACTAGTTTATGCTAATGAGCAGGAATTGTAATTCTTCCCCTTTAAATATGAAATATTGAAATAAACATTGTAATAATAGGTAATAATTAAAGAAAATGATTGAGGCCATGTTTTGAAACCATAAACTTTCAAATAATGTTACAGCTAAGGCAAAAGGATAGCAAAATGTTAGTTTTAAGAAATAATATTTGCCTTTGGCTTATTGTTTTTATTCTGGCAAACTCCTCCTATAAAAATAGAGTTTTTAAAAACCGTCCCAAAAAGACCAAAAACACAAATTAAAAGACTAAAAATCGTCTTTAGTCTTGAGCATTCCATAAAAAAGTGGAACACATTTTCAGACGGGCCGCAGAAAGGACACTCGTTTAAAACACCCCGATTAATAACCAGGAAAAAAAGTTTGTGGCGATGGCACAGTGTAAAATCCTCCATTGGAGTTCACCAGTTTTTTTTATTTTTATTGGAGGCTTGTATAAAGTATATAACCATTCTCTGTGGGTCCAGGTTGGAGAGCAGAGGTCCCCAAAAGATAACAGGAATTCGATTTTTAAATGTTTTAGTTAGTGATTCCAATGATGCATCAAAATAATCAGAGGAATGGGTTCACTTTAAGAAAAGTAGTAGGATATTCTAAGCAGAGCCCAGAGTTAAAAGCATTATAAATCTGTCAGGCCTACTGAACAAGGAGCTTTTGGTATTTTTTTTTTCTCCTATTAAAACCTTGTCCATGTCAGAGATGCAGTATCAAACTCCCACCAAACCAAAATAAAGAGAGCCCAAATAGTCAAAAGTTTAAGATGCTTAATCCATGAAAATATTTATATTAAAGCAAAACTAGTACGATTTTTAGTGTTTTTCTCCCAATGGTACAGAAGTCCTGCAAGGCAGGAGAAAAAAAAAGAAATTGGAAAAGAAAAGTTTGAAGTTTTTTTTTTTTTTCTTCTATTATTTTCTGCCCTAAAAGGCAACAGAGAAGAAAAAGTCTGGAATAGAAAAGTTTGAATTTTTTTTTTTTTTACAGTTGAAGAATACAGCCTTGAGTGCGAGTCTTATTACATCAGTGCCTCTAGTGACATAATTCATTATTACAAAAGTACAATGAAAACGATGTGGGTTTGTTTTTTTTTACTTGCCTTTCAGGGCAGAAAATAATACGAGAAAAAATAAATACTTCAAACGTTTCTATTCCAGATTTTTCTTGCCTTTCAGGACTGCCGTACACTGGACATGTCCCACACTGCAAAAAATGTAAATCTAAATAAGTCAATTTTTTCTCGAAATAACTGCATTTGTTCTTAAATTAAGGAGGTAAGTGAAACACTTTGCAAATGGAATAAGACAATTTACTTTTAAAATAAGAAAAAAACAATTGCATTGTCTTGTTTCAAGTGCCTGTTATCTAATGATCTTATTTTAAAAGTAAACATATTTATTCCATTGGCAGATCATATCACCTAGATCTTATTCACCCACTCAAATTAAGGGTAAATACATTTAAGACATTTTTAATTATTTCTAGATCGTTTTACATTCATTCCAAACTTTTATAAAACATCTCCACTTAAAAGTTTGAGCTAAAAATATCTGTTTCTTTTGTCTTACATATTATACGCTAAATTATACTTGATTCGTTCATGAACGACACTTTAATTGTTAGGAAAAAAGCTAATAAAATATAAGTGTTCTGATGATCTCAGTGATAATTTTAGCAGCAGACATTTTGATTCTCCGTAAATTCCTCAACATCCTTTGTGTGGTTTTCAGCAGTAATGAGAAATATCTTGCTGCTTGGATCATTCAGGAGGACAGAGCCTCTTCATTGTCCTCTGCTCTGTCAAACACACCCCATGCTTATTGTATAAACAGCATCTGTCTGCCTGTTTCACCCCCTGCTGATCTGATGTTTAGTTCAATGAGGCTCAGTTTAAACATATAACTGTATGATGGTTGAACCTGTACAAATATGTACAATTTATCATAAACCAGATGTTCCACACAGCTTTGTTTTTTTGTTTCCACTTGAATTATATCATGTCACGCTGCTGACAGCCTTCCATTGGTTAGAAGTTAATTACGCTGGACAAAAGATCTAGAAATGTCTTAGATTAAGTGTATTTATGCTTAATTTGAATAGGTAAATGAGATAGTTTGCCAATGGATTGAGTATTTTTACTCCTAAAATAGGATAATTAGATAATATGCACTTGAAATAAGACGATGCAATTGTGTTTTCTTATTTTAAGTTTAAATTGTCTTGTTCCATTTGCTAAATGTCTCTTTTTTTCTCCTCAATCCAAGAACAAATGCACTTATTTTAAGGAAAAATGACTTACTGCGATTTAGATTTTTTTTTTCCAGTTTCAAATCACATTAGTGAAATAGTTTTTCCTTTTTCTATCTGTAGGATTTCGTTCATCACTTCGGTGTGCTGCTGCCAGAGGACACGAGCCCTACAAGGGAAAGCATCCAGGAGAGTATGAGTCAGCTAGATCTGCAACCAGAGGGCTACCAAGTGGGAAAGACCAAGGTATGCATCCCTGCTGTCTATTTTAAGTTAACCTAAACCCTCTTATTTTCTATTGGTTGTTTTATCCTAAATCTAGAATTAAAGAAAATTTGTAATCCACTTAAATATTGAGTTCCACAAGGGTTTTTACTCTGCCCTATTTTGTTTTGATTAGATATTTAGCTTTTTTAAATTTTTGGTGGTCCCTTTGCACTGATTCACATCTCTGATAAAAATAGAAGAAAAATAATTGTTTATTTAAATTCCATATTAAATTGATGAGTAAATGATCAGCTACATCAAACAGGTATCCTATTCATTTTAGATGTGTCCCTGCACCAACAATGCATTCATGAATAGTTTTGTGCTCGTGTTCAAGCCAAGAAACATCTTAATATCCATCTTTAAAGGCTTACAATATAGAAAGAAAATTTGTGTTTCAATTTTTTTTTAGTATATTTTAAGGATTTTATCATTTACCTTGGAAACACTACAGTTTCTTGGATGCTGTTAACTTTTTTTGACCATGGACAAGAAAATCTAAAGGTTTAAAATCAGTTTTAGTTTGATTATTGGCTATAATTTTGTATTTGCTGGGTAGGAATTGATAAGGTCCCATCTGCACTGCAGAGCGCCTTCACCATCGGGCCTTAGATGCTCCACTCTGTTAAAGCATATGCATGTATGGGAGATTTCTTATTTGTGGTTTAATTTATTATACCTCTTCACTTGAACTGCTTAGAGGTTATGATGGGTCAAGGCACTGGGAAAGACCTAGATCTACTCATTTTTATTAACCTTAAGGGCAACTTGATATTAGCACCTAAATCCTAATCTGTTTACAAATGATTATTCAGAAATATGAAATTAACATTTGAGTTCATTCAGTGGTATAAGTTGTTTTAATATCAAGTTAGCACAGATTGAATGTTTTTAATTTGTTCAGTTTTCTAAATTGAAAAAAAAAGATGCAATAAGATATAAGTTCATGTCTGGTGTTTATTTTTTTTGAGTCATAGCTATGAATGAAGTTGACAGGGGGGCTCCAATGCTTTCAGGATGCTGTCTATATAATTAGAGGATCATGCCGGACATTCTTGTGTGCATATGTGTGTGTGTGTTTGTGTTCCTTTGATTGAACTTGTTTTAAATGAAGGAATGTGTGTTTATCACTTAAGCTGCCTTACTCACAGTATGAGAGTGGGCTCCCCCGGTCTGACTCCATCCCGGTCTTCCTCCCCTCAGGTGTTTTTACGGGAGGCTGAGCGTCAGCGGCTGCAAGTTGAGCTCCACAGAGAAGTTCTCCGACTCATCGTCATGCTGCAGCAGCGATTCAGAGCGCGGCTGGAGAGGAAGCAGTTCGTTAGGATGAGGGAGGCCGCCGTCTGCATTCAGGTGAATTTATCCATCATTAGGGATCTGATCTACAGCAGGTCGGCTTTTACTTTATTTTTATGTCAGTTATTTTTAATTGTATTGTGTTGGAGTTGTTGACAAAGTTGGTCATTAGTTTAGATTTTCATTCTAATTATTATAAGGTGATAACAGGTAAAACCTGTTATTCTATATGATTAAAAGAAGATATAAATAAATTTTTCTGTCTTTGCCTTGTGGGAAACGGGTACAGTGGGATGTAGTTCATAATGAGCATAGTTGGATATCTGCATCCAAAGGGATGGTCATATTTGAAATCTGTTGCTTTCATTCTCAGCAGTTTTAAATTTGAGTATTTTTGCACGGGTTGAATTTTTTTCTTTCACTTCATAACTTCCTGTAACTGATTCATTTTTTTTTTCTTTTTTATGAGGCAGCTAATTGTTTTTACAGTTGCACAGTTTGTTTGAATTATATTAATTTCCTTACCAAAATACAAAAAACATTAAATATATACAAAAAGATGTGCTGGAGATATTAACAAGAGCTCATAAAGACTTGTGCAAGTTAAGTAAAAAAAAAAGTTTGCACAGTCTTGATTCCCTGACTGCAAAGAAAAAGTGTGGATTTAGTTTGAGGTGGATTGATTTGATCCACCATTGATGCGAAAATAGGAGCCAAAAAAGGAACATGATAAAAAAAAAAAAAAAAAAAAGAGGGCGTGGCCTGTGAAGCAGCATTTGTGACTCACATCAGCAGATGCAGTTTTTGGTGGGGAAGAAAAATCTGATTAAAAAGTGTGTTGATTTTATCAAAGAGAGGGAAATGAATCAATTCTATTACAAATTTCCACAATATTTTCCTCTGACTTTAAGTTAGTTTCGCACCAGAAATACCCTCATATTTTACCTCTATATTTTACTACATATAGTTTATACTAATTTGTTGCGTAAATTTATACAAGGATTTTGATTTATGGAGCAGTGTCTAAGGAGCTTTATTAATTTCTTGGTACTCATGTGGTACTAGGCCTATGTGTAATTCTGAACCCCTGTGTTATAAGAAACAGTTCTGCTCTACACTGCAAAAACGTTCTAAAAATGAGCAAAAATGTCTTAAAATAAGTGTATTTACCCTTAATTTGAATAGGAAAATAAGATTATATGCCAGTAGAATGAGCATTTCTACCAATAAAATAAGATAATTAGTTATTATGCACTTGAAAGAAGAGACTGCAGTTGTTTTTATCTTATTTTAAATATAAATGTCCTTTTTCCATTCACAAAGTGACTCTTATCTGCTCAATTCAAGAAAAGAATGAACTTTTAATAAAAATTGACTTACTTAGACTTACATTGTTTGCATTGTAAGAAGGGAAAAAAAGGTTGCTTTGTCATTTAACAACCAAAACTGGTGGAGAATTCATGCAGTTTATGTCGACTATACCTCATTTTATCATTCCAACACCTCTTAATTATTATTATTAACAGAATATGTGATGCAAAAAAACTGTAATTCAACAAATGCATGGAGTGCATAGATCTAACCAATAATTCACTGCCTTACAGAAATGTTGGCGCTCGTACCGGTCCATGAAGGAGCAGGAGAAGTTGTGTGACCCTGGTGTCCAGCAGAGGGCAGCTCTGTGTCTGCAGACACACTGGAGAGGTTACAGAGGGCGTCAGAACTTCAGGCAGTGGAGAGAAGCTGCACGGGTTCTACAGAGGGCCTGGAGGATCTGGATCTGTCGGCGGACCTCTGCAGCTGTGGTTATTCAGACGGCGTGGCGCTGCCATCAGGCCAGGGCATCCTACCTGCGCCTGTATGCTGCTGTGATTCAGCTGCAGGCAGTTTGCAGAGGTTTCCTCAGCAGGCAAAGGTAGGAGATTCTGGAAACTGTTTGGTGAGAGAAGATAACTGTAATACAAGGAGTTGTTGTACATATTTCTGAAAATAGCTTTTAGAGGTAAATGACTGCATATTTTTACTAAAGCTTGTGGAAAAAAAGCAGCTTAATCTTTGCGCACAGCTCCAGCAGTGTATTTGGGCTTTGTTCAGTGTGCAATCAGACCGGTAAGTTCATAGCATGACGCAAGCAAACCAAGCCAAAGCAGCTCTGTAATCAGCTGAGCTGCTGAGAGCAAGTCTTTGTACTGTTAACTCCGACCGTGGTCATTTCTTTAGCTGCTTCAAGTTTGATGCAAATATTTTTCCTTCCTATAATTCTCACAATAGCGACTGAAGAGGAAACGTTGAGATAACGCCATGATTTCTCAATTTGCAGCTTCAGGAAATATAAAGAACAGCGACTGAAGGAGGAGGAGAAGGAGGAAGAAAAGCTGCTTCAGAATGGCCAGGTGAATATCTCGTCTGCAGAGGAGGAGAAGGAGCTGCCAGAGGAGATCATGGGGCTGGACCTCAGCACCTGGGAGGACCGTTCCTATGAGCAGCGGGAAAGGAGCCTCCAGTTAGTCAGTAACAGTGAGACTGCTGTTAAAGAGGAAGAAGAGCAGGAAAAGGCAGAAGCGGGAAGCTCTGAAGTACAAACTGAAGCAAACACTTCAGCCCCACTATCCTCTCAGGCGGTACAGGAGCGGGTGAGGAGGCGTTTGGAGGAGCCAAGCCAGAAAACCACTCGGTCCAAACGAGAGTGCCGGAGGATGAGGGAGTTGGAGCAGGCCAAGTTCAGCCTGGAGCTCCAGAAGGTCCGGGCAAGCAGCGGGGGAGCATCTTCGCCCTCCGAGGACCGCCGCTGGTCTTTGGAGTTTCCCCCTGCTAGCCCAGCTCTCAATTCACCCCAAGGCACGCCTGACAGTGAGAGCTTCAAATATAGCTTTGAGATTCCTGTGATGGATGGAGAGCCGCCCAAGGCTGCAGAGGAAATAGACAATGAGGATCCTTTTTCCCCTGTCCCGCCTATTGCTCCTGGATCTGATTCCAATATGGAGGATGTTTCATCAAGCGTCGAGCCTCCTGAACCATATAAAACGCAGTCAACTGAAGCTACTTTCCCCCAAGGAAGCCAGAGCCCAACTAAAATGGATCCACCAGCTGCTTCACATCCGCCCAAAATGCAGAACTACCTGCCTACGTTTTATCTCCCTGCTCGCCAGAGCAGCACCTTCATCTCCCATCCTCCTGCCGAAGAGTCTCTGCCAAACAGAGATGTAACTACAGCCACTGCGTCCAATACAAACCCTTGCAAGGAGCGCCAAGGTTCATCACGGCGGCCGGTGCTGGTGGTCATCAGCATGCAGAAAGAAACCCCGCTCAGCGAGGAGCTGAGCCCTACCATCCGTCCTCCTGTAGAACTTAGAGAGCCTGCGACCCAGACGGGAGATTCTCAGCTACCGTCAACAGAGGAAGCTCCCCGGACTCAGGGTCCCCTCTCTGAGGCCGATCAGACCACCATGAATAAGCTGGTCCGACTGAATGAGGCAACAGAGGAGCGACGGCGAAACCAGCAGCAGCAGAACGAGAAGGAGATGATGGAACAGATAAGGAGGCAGTCAGAAGTGTTGGAGCAGCAGCGTATGCGATACGCTCAGTGTGAGAAAGAGATGTTTGAGAAGCAGAGAGGAGAGGCTCTGCAGAGGATACAGCAGAGCAGACAAGGCAGACCGGATTCTGCTAGAACCTCCAGCTCCTTCAAAGGTCCCAGACCCAGCTCCCTGCTGATTGAGAAAACTTCAGGCCAGGTTCCTCATGGAAGAACCCAGTCGGACTCCACCCCCCCTCCACCTCACTCTCCAGTCACCGTAACCGCTCATGGTAGCCCCAAGCTCCCCCAGCTGCCACCTCCACCCTTCTCTGCTCCTACAGAGAGACGCAGAGACCACCGACCTGCTGCGGAGGGATGGGCCCCTAAACTCACTCTGGAGAGCAGAAATGGATCAGGAGTCAGAATGAAAGCAGCCGACAAAAAGCCAGAGAAGCAAGAAGGTACAACGGTTAATCTGGCTGACAAACCAGGCAACATCTTCTTCTTCCCAAACGACAAAGTGACATTTCCCACGTAAGTAAGCTGTTCCTTTATTTGCTGGATAGATCTTTTATTATTGACTCCATCATGATTTGCATTCTCCTTATCTGCCTACTTTTGAAGTCAATTCAATTCAGTTTATTTCTATAGCGCCAATCCACAACACGTCATCTCAAGACACTTTACAGTTCACCAGATCATCCAGTCAAATTGATTCAAAGTTTTCTATGTAAGGAAAACCAGTTGATTGCATCGACTCATTGACTCAAAGGCAATCCCTCACACTAAGCATGCTTAAAGAGACAGTGGAGAGGAAAAACTCCTTTTTAACAGGAAGAAACCGCCTGCAGAACCAGGCTCAGTGTGAACGGCCATCTGCCGAGGCCGACTGGGGTTTAAGGAGACAGAAGCAGAGATACTAAAAGCAACTGTAAAAGGCGGCCCCATGCAGGAAACACAGCCAGGAAGACGAGCTCTGATCCAGCTCCCATGCCAGACGATGAAGAAAGCACATCCAGCCAGTCACAGTCAAAAAAACAGGACTACGGTACACTGAAAAACAGGCAGATTGCCAACATCTATAGACAAAGGTGTTGATGGCAGCAGCACAGCAGTATTTCTCTCCAGGATGATGTCACTGCTAAACAGCGACAGACCAGATAAGGCTACTATGAGAAAAAGCAAAGAGGGCATAACATTGGAGAGTGAACTAACAGATTCTGCAGAGTGGGAGAATAGAGATAGAATGAAGCAGAGTGATGAAATAGGGGTCCCTATGTCCTCTAGCAGTCTAAGCCTATAACAGCATAACTAAAGAGATAGCTCAGGATAACCTGAGCCACTCTAACTATAAGCTTTATCAAAAAGGAAAGTTTTAAGCCTAGTCTTAAAAGTAGACAGGGTGTCTGCCTCACGGACTAAAACAACTCTTAGTTGGTTCCACAGGTAGCCTGACGTAGTCCTACTCAATTCTAGTCAGAATATGAGTCTGATACTGCTCCATAGAGCTGTGATTATGGGGCGTGTTTTGAACGAACCAGGAAAAAAAATGCCTCTGCACTCAATTGGATAGACCTACAACCAATAAGAGCAACGGAGAGCGTGACGTATGTTAAGCAACGCATAGTTGTTGTCAACAAAAATCAAAGCGTGCAGTTTCACGCCTAGAATAAGAAGATGAGCCTTGATAGCGTTTCTCTGTTCCTCTTTTAAAATTAATTTGCTGTCGATATCTTCTAGAACAGACCTAATAGCAGAATCTACTCACCTAAACTCTCCAGCGGCAGCCATTGTTGTTGTCACCAAAGCGCGCTTTGGTCACGTGGTTGATTACGTTACTGTTGGTCATCTGTCCATCATCGTATAAAGCCCGCCCTGACAATTTGATTGGATCGCCTGACAGTGGGCGATCATACTCGCGCTACTATGGAGCAGAGCCAGACCGAACTTCCCGACCTCAAACCTTGTGGGCGGGACTAAGTTCGGAATGGCACCCAGGCTATTCCACAGGAGAGGAGCCTGATAACTAAAAGATCTGCCTCCCATTCTACTTTTAGAAATTCTAGGAACCACTAGTAAACCTGCAGATTGAGAGCAAAGTTCTCTGTTAGGGACATAAGAAACATCAGCTGTGACATTAAATGAGCTGCAACATCCATGAAATTTTTAATAAAAGCTTTTTGGTTTCTGCATATTTACATTTTATTCATAGCAATAATTTTAGAATATATGTATTGCTCTAGAGCAGAAGCTAAAGAACACAGCCTCCACCGTACAGATTCACTAGCAAGATGTAAAGCATCCTTATGTTAATTTGAACCCTGAAAATGTCCGTCAGACTTATTGGAGTAAAAAATTAGGACGGTGTGAGTTTATGGCTCAGGTGAACAATTTCAGGAGTTTTTTTTTTTTTTCTGAGGTAAGAACAAGATGGAGCTGCATACCTACTGAATATTAATTTTGTATGCTCTAGTCTGCTGTGGGGAAGAAAGCTCTAGATTTGCTGGTTCATCTATTTTCAACTGTCACTATACCAAGGTGTTTACCACCCTTCTTTTAACAGGTCATCACATTCCAACCATAAACTGCAGGATCTCTCCAAGATTTCATGTCATTGACAAATAAAACTAGAGCAAATACCTCAATTTAAAGCATTTCCTTTAAACTATTAGCAGATACAACGAAAAAACTATCTAGAAATAAGTCTACATTTCTTAAATTAAGTGTATTTACCCTTAATTTGAGTAGGTAAATAAGATGATTTGCAAGTGGAATGATTCGTTTTACTCTTAAAATTAGATAATATGCAATTAAAATAAGACAATGCACTTCTGTTTTCCTATTTTATGATGTTGTCTTGTTCCATTGGCAAAGTGTCTCAGTTACCTCCTTAAAAATGCACTTATTTTAAGAAAAAAAAAATACTTATTTACTTCTTATTTTCTTCCAGTATAGGGTTTACACTGCAAAAATCTAAATACCGGTAGGTCATTTTTACTTAAAAAAGTGATTTTTTTTTTTTTTTTAATGAGGAGGTGAGGCACTTTGACAATGGAACAACACAATTTACATTTAAAATATGAAAAAAGAAGTGCATTGTCTTTTTTTAAGTGCATATCTAATTATCTCATTTAAGAGTAAATATATTAATTCCATTGACAGATCATCTTATTAACCTACTCAAATTAATGGTAAATACACTTGATATGAGAAATGTTGACTTATTTCTAGATTCTTTTTGCAATGTAGTAGTTCAGCTCAGTTCTGAAAGGTTAAAAACTTTGAGAACATCATTTAACAAACTGCATCATGAATATCAAGGAACACAGAGCCAGGTCTAGGAGGGAGTCATGAAGGAGCCTAAAGCAAGTTTATATATTAATCCAAGGCCTTTATCCTTCAGTTAACCTCCAGAGGACCAATTAAGAATCTGCTGCAAGACCTTAATGCTCTTATTCTAAAAAGATTGAGCTGTGATGTAGAGAAGAATTGGTAAAAATGTTACAGCAGATCAATGGATGGTGTTTCATTTTAATTTAGATATTGAGTGGGTTTTTTTTATATTCTAATCTCTTTTGTCCATTAAGAAATATGAGTGAATTCTCCTTTAAGACTCATAGTTTTGTTATTTCTTCTTTTATCTATCAGATCCGACGCTGACGCTGTCTTTAAGGAACCAGCTGTACCTGTCCCCAGAGAAGGACCCACACCAGCTTTGAAGTTTTCTAAAGGAATAAAGGCTCGTGATGTGAGCAGTCCCTCTTTTTTTCATCTGGGGTTTAGATGGTGTGTTTGTGCACGTGTAGGTTTTGTGTGGCAGATGACTAAATGTTGCAGGAGCAGCTCCAACTGTTGCCCCTGTAGCCGAGCAGCTGAAGGATCCAGGGAGGATGGTGGACATCGGTCCAAGAAGCTTTTCTTCATACTGTTGTCACGTGTGGTAAACTCCAGGTCAGCAGCGGGGGCCCAAAAAAGAAAGCCAGAATGGCGCGCACCCGCTCCGACTTCCTCACCCGCGCTTCCAGCCTCGCAGCTGCCGGCGATTCAGACGAAGACGACTACGATGGCGACAGCCTCACCAGCCCGCGCCATTACACTCTGCCTCTGTCCAAGCAGACCTCCACAGAGGCGGGCCGAGGGGAGGCCTGTTTCAGTGACTCAGACATGGTAGCCTCCACGCCACCGGTGGCCCTCTCTGCTAAAGCCTGCCATCTTTTTGACTTTTCTAACCCAACCGCATCTCACATCTGCCTCCAACTGATCTCATTTCTGCTTTCCTTTGCTTTCCTTTGAAAGCACAGTAACTTCTCCAGATACTGAATCTATTTCTTTGCTTTTTGTTTAATCTCAATGTTAGTGTTTGAAGACCAGAATCTATTAAAGTCATGAAACCTCTTCATTTTCAGCTTTTGTACGGGACCTCTCTTAAAAGTAC
Organism: Cyprinodon variegatus; assembly: GCF_000732505.1. NCBI lineage: Eukaryota > Metazoa > Chordata > Actinopteri > Cyprinodontiformes > Cyprinodontidae > Cyprinodon > Cyprinodon variegatus. The sequence continues at coordinate 448,144 of NW_015150609.1, forward strand.
TTTTCTAGAGATTTGCTGACTTTTGTCTTTTCTTTCCTTAACAGCTGCGGTTTCTCTCCTTGTTTATCAATAATAAGCTGTGTTTGCATGTAACTCAGAGGCACTTTTTCTCTCTAATCAGACTTTGGAAATCCTCTTAAAAGGAACATAATCATCAGCCTGTGCTTAACAAGTTATTTTTCTTCTTTGAGAGCTTTGTTTCTCTTATATGGTGTAAAAGTTTCAGTGTTTGGTTGCTGTTTTATTCCCATTTCTCTAATAAAATGATGCTTTCAGCATTAGGATGGCGCCATCTACTGGCCCTTTAGTATCTCAGTCATGGCCAGAAGTTTTGTCAAAGGCACAAATATTATGCTTGGTTTTGTTTTATTGGATCCAAACGAGGAGCTGATTTTGAGCTTTAAAAATAAACTGGTGCAGCATCATGCTCGGAGGATGTTTTTTAATTCTACTGTTTAATGCAGGAAGTTTAAAGCTTTAATATGATTTTTAGCGTTATCTGGCCTAATGAGAAGATTTTTCTTGGTTCTTCGCATTTTGATTAATTTCTTTCTTTCTTGTTCATTTCAGAAAGTGAAATGTGAATCTGAACGGTTAATCTCTCCTCTCCCCTTCTTGTTCTGATTCAAAGTTGAACCAGAACTGCAAGAGTTACATTATTTTGAGGAGGAGACTGTCCTTTCTGGACTTAATCTGACTGCAGCCACAGTTCAAGTCATGTGAAGTGTCTCCAAATCCATGGATGCACTGCAAAACAATCTAGAAATAATTGGGTTTTTTTTTATCTTAAATTAAGTGTATTTACCATTAATTTGAGCGGGTATATAAGATGATTTGTCAGTGGAATGAGTATTTTCACTCTCAAAATAAGATAATTAGATAATATGCACTTGAAATAAGATGATGCAATTGTTTTTTTCTTATTTTAAATGTAAATTGTATTGTTCCATTGGCAAAGTGTCTCACTCACCTCCTCAATTCAAGAAAAAATTAGTTATTTAGATTTAAATTTTTTTGAAATGTGGAAATAGCTTGCACTGGAAAAACAATCTCGAAATAAGTGAAAAAAAATTGTAATTTATCCTTAATTTGAGTAGGTAAATGAGATTGAATGAGTATTTTTACACTTAAAATAATATAATTAGATAATATACACTTGAAATAAGATGATGCAATTGTTTTTTTCTTATTTTAAATGTAAATTGTCTTGTTCCATTTGCAAAATGTCTCTTTTACCTCCTCAATCCAAGAACAAACTCAAATCCCGGTGTTTTGAGTTAATTCACTGATTATTATGTGACACTGCAGGTTTCATTTTTGTGTTTCCATCATCCATTAGTCAAAACTTGACCAAATTACCAGAACTAAACGCTGGGAATAGTTCACTTTTAGATAAATCTAGATCTTATTTGAGTTTCTCTTTCTGATGTCAGCCACACAAAATATTGAACTATTTTTCACCATATACTAGTATTTTGACATGTAGCTACATTGCAAAAACCAGCTAGAAATAAGTAACAATTTCTTAAATTAATTATATTTACCCTTAATGTGGTAATTAAGAGGATTTGCCAATGGAATTAGATTTTATTCTTAAAATTAGATAATTAGATAATATGCAGTTGACATAAGACAATCCAATTGTTTCTTTCTTAATTTAAATGTAAATTATCTTGTTCCTTTGGCAAAATGTCTCACTTACTTCACCAATTCAAGAAAAAATGCACTTATTTTATAAAAAAAATGACTTAATATACACATTTTTTGCAGTGTAAACACTGTTCTAATACTAAGGCTGCTTTTTGTAATAAATTAATCTGCATCAATTTACTTCTTATTTATTTAATTTACTTAATTTACTGCATCAATATTCTACTTCCATTTCCTTAAGAGTCTAAATTTTCCAAGCTTGAAGATGTATTGTACTTGTGGCAAAACTTTGGGCTGTGACTGGATTTTTTTTCTAAACCATAGCGGAATAAAACGTCTTTTGGGACAAAGAAGGCTGTTGGTGACATTTTTATTTTTATGTATTTTTTCTTTTTATTTTAGCCCTTGAGTCCCGAAGAACAAAAAAAGATCCACAAAGCCATGTCATCAGGAGATTTAGGCAAGGTGGAGTCACTGCGTAAAAATTCACAAGATGGAAGGTTTGTTAAAGTGCAGGTGTCCATTTTTTTTTAAATTATTTTTCAGATTTTCCTTGTTTATATATACTAAATGTGTCTATATTGTGAATGCTTTTGAATCAGGGTTCGTGGGAGGATGCGTTTCTGGGGAAAATCGAAGTACGGGGATAAGAAGACGTCCAGAGAAAAGCTGATCTGTGGGGCAGAGTCCATAGATGGAGACTATGGAGAATCTGGGCCACTTCTGGGGGACGGTGAGATGTCTTTTTGCTCTTTGTTTCTGTTTTTCTGCCTGTTTCATTTCATTTTTGTCATTACAAAGTGTCTCTGATTCATGCAGCTGGCCAGGAAAACATGTCGCCTCCCTGCAGTCCTGACCTGACTCTGGACCGAAGCGTCAGGGACTTGAAGGAGAACAAGGAGGCGTCCCCGAAGGTGAAGCACAGGCGGAGCGTGAAGATCAGCAGCGTGGCTCTGGAGCCCGCTCAGTGGCAGAACGACGCGCTGCAGATCCTCTCCTGCATCAACGACTACAGGAGCATGAATGATTTCCTCTTAAAGAAGGTACAGCCTAGTCATGTCTGTCCAAACTATAGATCAGGATTCAGATTAGTTGTATTGATTGGTGACCTGTTGCACTTTAGATCAACGATTTGGAGACTGAGGACAGTAAGAAGGACACCATGGTGGACGTAGTCTTTAAAAAGGCTCTGAAGGAGTTCCGTTTAAACATCTTCAACTTCTTCTCCACAGCACTTGTGGTACGTATGGTGTTGTTTACATCTGTACCTATGTTGTTTCCTTGAAGCTGAAGCTATATTTTCGTTTAACATTTTGCCTGCTTTTCCTGTGAATGTTTTCTCTGCAGATGGATGACAGTAAGGACATCCGTTACAAGGACCTTTATGCTCTGTTTGAGCAGATCCTGGAAAAGACAATGAGACAGGAGCAAAGAGACTGGAGGGAGTCACCTGTCAAAGTTTGGGTCAATACGTTTAAAGTTTTCCTGGATGAGTTCATGACTGAGTACAAACTGATGGACAGCACTCTCAGCAAGGTAATACTGCTGATGTCTGTACTGCAAAACCTTTTCTTTGAAGACATGGTTGGATTTGAGTCATGTAATGCAAAAACTGAAGTAAAAATATTTAAATAAATGTACCCTTAATTTTAGTAGGTAAAGAAGAATGAGCATTTTTACTCTTAAAATAAGATATTTAGATATTATCCACTTGAAATGAGAAAACATAATTTTTTCTTATTTTATATGTGAATTGTCTTGTCTAACTTACCTCTTAAAATCAAGAACAAATTTAGTTATTTTAAGAAAAAAGGGACTTACTTAGATTTAAATTTTTTGCAGTGTAGAACCTTAACAATGAAATTTCCAAAAGTCTCCCATGATTTTCAAAACCATTTGACCTTTTCAAAGTATGAAAGCAGAAAAAGTGTATATTAGACCATTTTCATTAGCCCCGTTTAGCCTTCCTGTTATCTACTCAGTTCTGGTGCTCTCTCTCTCACCCACAGCCTGAAAAAAATCACCAATGATGTTTTAGGATCTCAGTTCATCAAGCGTTTTCTTTTTAATTTTTTTCTTTTCTTTTTTTTTTTTTTTTTTTAGAAAGACAGATTTACATCACATCAATAATCACAGCTTCATCCATTTAAGATTATAACTGAAGATATAAGCAGAAAGTCCAAGGGATTTTGTCCATGTTGCCTTTCTGGTATTTTATTACAGAATATCACTAACTTAATTGTAAAGTTAACAAAAATGAACAGAATTAAACAGTAATGGGGATTGCACCACCTCAAGTAATAAAAACCACAAAGACATAAGAGGGCAAGACATATTTCAGAAGAACAAATGAAGTCAGATCTAATTGCTTTCACATACTCAGTCTATTTGGACCAAATCTTATAAAAGTTTTCTTTTTCTAATTGGAGAGAAAAACAGATCCTTTCCATCACATAAATCTGGTAAACAATTTCTTAAATGGTTTTAAATTGTTTCTCTTTGAATTCTTTGACTTTTATGTCTGTCTTGCCTCCTTATTTTAATGTTAGAAATTACATTGTTTTATTTTTTAGCCCAACAAAAATAATGTAAATCTGGTGTTTTTCTTTTCCTAAAACAGCCCCTGCCTCGACCCCAGCGTAAAAAACCCAGAAAAAAGGACACCGATATTGTAAGTCTGATAAGTCTCCTATTTAGAATGTATTAAGGACGACGCATGATGAGTTAACCTAGTTTACCTTTTTAAGTAGTAGGAAGTTTTGTGCTAATTCGCACTTTGCTGCCCTCTGTAGGTAGAGGAACATAATGGACACATCTTCAAATCCACTCAGTACAGCATCCCGACATACTGTGAATACTGCTCCTCTCTTATCTGGATGATGGAACGCGCCTGTGTGTGCAAATGTAAGTGTGAATATAAAATAAGATGATTACCTTTACAAATGTGGTGCAGCTCTCTTGACCCACAAATCGCAAATAAGAAGGTTCAGGGTAAATAGGTCTATGGCTGTTGGGCATCTCTAGTTAATCAATTAATAAAAAAGTCTATAGAAAAACACATTTAAAAACAAATTTTCAAAGCCGTCACTGATTCCAACTCATTCTAGCTTTCAGCTTACAAATGGAAAAGATAAATAAAAGACAAGATCATCAGCATATTGTGTGCAAGTCACTTATTTACAGATTGCATTTTTTTTTTATAAAGTATGCACTGTGAAAAAGCTTTGCCCAAACACTGGGAAATCTAATGTGTGCCTGACTGTGTTCAGGCTCTGCCTCATCTCCCTACTTACTTTCCCTAATCAGATTGTTTTCAACTGGACTCATGAGGTCTGCAGCTCCATGTCTCTCCAGACCTTTCTCTGCAGTTTTCTTCTACCAGGATGTTTTCTTCGTGCCAGCCAATACCACTTTTGTCCTTTAATCGATAGCATTTTTTTTGTTTTTTTGCTGCTTTTGTTAAAACTTGAAGTGAATAATGAGGAGACACTGCCTCTCTGTGGATAACAGGAATGACTTGTTTGATCTGTCTGGTTGTGTCCATCCAGTGTGCCGGTACGCCTGCCACAGAAAGTGCTGCCAGAAGACAACCACCAAATGTAGCAAGAAGGTGAGTCAGCCATATTGACTTACCTCCTCCGTTGACATTGATCGGGTTAAATTAAACGGTGGTATTTCTGTTGCAGCTCAGACAAATTGTAAAAGGTCATTGTTTGAGGGCTTTTGACTGCATCTTTTTTAGACCTTAACATATTTATTGGTCGTCTTTGAACAGTTGGATCCAGAGTTGTCCTCCAGACAGTTTGGAGTGGAGGTTTCTCGCCTCACTAATGATGAGAGGACTGTTCCTTTGGTGGTGGAGAAACTGATCAACCACATAGAGATGCATGGCCTCTACACTGAAGGAATTTACAGGAAATCAGGGTCCACCAATAAAATTAAGGAGCTCAAGCTCGGGCTTGACAACGGTAAATATTGAGGACAAACTCTTAAGGGGATGAAGTGATTAAATGTGATTTCTAAAGCTTCCCTGTTTGAACTTGCAGATGTAGAAAACATGAACCTGGATGATTACAACATCCACGTTATTGCTAGCGTCTTCAAACAGTGGCTGAGAGACCTTCCCAATCCACTGATGACGTTTGAGCTGTATGAGGAGTTCATCCGAGCAATGAGTACGTGATCTGCGTAGTTTATTCTGCCGTTAGCATCTGACTGTTGATTGGGTGTGAGGTATGTTTTTATTGTCTGGAGCTGGGAATGGAGATCTGTCTTTGCTTTGGCTCCAGGTTTGCAAGACAAGAAGGAAACAATTCGGGGGGTTTACTCTGTCATCGATCAGCTCAGCAGAACTCATCTGAACACCCTGGAACGCCTCATATTTCATCTCGTCAGGTCAGAGGACGACGATCCTTTCTTTCTTCTGCACCAGTTCTTTCAACTAAAATAACTGGAGTGACTTTCTTCTGGGCGTGCATATTTTTCACTCCACCCTTTCACTGAATTACAGGGTCTGACCAGGAGATGACGCTTTTCTTTAGATCTAAATGTCCACAAGAAAGAATATTTTAGTAAATAGACTGATGTTTAAAAAATGAATTGTAAGGGACTAGCCCATCATGAAAGAGGGGACATTTTGAATGGCTACTACTGTATATACTATATACTCAAGGGATATACTATATACTCAAGGGATCAGCCACAATCTTCCCTGCACGCCTTAGAGTCCTGGAGGGGTACAGTTCCTGGAGAGATGGAAGATTGCAGCCAATCACCTTCTCTGCAGACTGGATGACACGCTGCAGTCTGCCCTTGTCCTTTGCTGTGGCACCAGCGTACCATCAAATTAAAACTGATCCCAAGGCATTTAGATTAAGTCTCTAAATCAGTCACTGCAACAGAAACTCTGATCGGTCAAAGTTCATTTAAATCCAGTTTTGTTTCTTAAAATCATGTAGTTACGATCTGAACCAGTTACTATAACCCAGTGATATAACAGTTCCTGAATCAAATGGTGCCAGTTGGTAAAAAGGTGTGTCTAAGGAAGATCCATCTGACTGAGCAGACATGCCTCATTCTGAACAGTAGACGGAAATAGAAGGAAGCATCCTTTAAGACCAGGAGACAAATTCAGTTTCCTGTAATACTAAATGATTACTAAACAAATAGTAAAGCTCCATTTGACCAAATATTTGCTGTTCATTGAAATAAATTGCAAACTTGAACTGCTGAATTGTCACCTTTTCTCTGTATATAGCTTGAAATAATTAGACTGTATTCATCTTTAACGTTCACTTTGCTTTACAGTGGTCTTTCAAGCTTTTATCACCAAGGACTGAGTATTTTATTTTAAAACACAAACATTTCCGCTCTCATCCCTCATTTATTCCCTTTAATTATCTCATAACACTTCTGTAGTCATATGATATAGAAAGATGAAAAATTAGCTGTTCTGTAACAGTCTGGTCAGAGTTGTTCCAACTCTGTCATACTCAAAAGAAAACATTTTCAGATACTTTTCATTATTGTAGATGATGACGATGCTGAAGTTATCTTTAAAAGGAAACCTTCAAATTCTTCTATGCTTTCCCTGAACTTTAAGTTTTATCAATAAACATCCACTCAACAGTTCTAGCTGCTGGATTTGTCCTTTTCATTACCCTTGCAGACGGTACATGGGGCTGTTTATAAAAGTATCTCAGAGAGCAGTTAAGGTCCAGCTGACCTAACATAGATGAGGAACTAAATGCTCTAATTTGATTCTTTCAGGATCTCCCTGGAAGAGGAGACGAACCGCATGTCGGCTAATGCCCTGGCGATAGTTTTTGCTCCCTGCATCCTTCGCTGCCCGGACACCACGGATCCTCTGCGGAGCGTCCAGGACATCAGCAGGACGACGGCGTAAGCATAAGCCTGCAGCCATGGTTAAAAAACAGAAGAGCTGTTTGCTTTCTAAGCTTCACCATGTCAGAGTTTAATGGAAGAGATCTGACCTGCAGCAGGTTTGAAAGTTAAATAAATCCAAACTCAAGGGGATAAAAGCACATAGCAGAGTCCACTTTATTATTGCTCATTCAAAGGTGAAAACAAATTTGAAAAAGCTGCTTGTAGGCAAAGGAAATCAATTCTGTATTAAAACCCCTTTGAGCAGCAACAGCTCTTAAAAGTTAAGTTCTTTATCACTTCTGTAGACAAACTGTCCTCTTCATTTGTCCATCGCTTATATGATTAATTCCCAGAATTAAACAAAAACTAAACAAAAACATTCACGTTAAAGTGCTGAAATATATATATATATGCACATTTAAAAATGATCAAAACCAACCTCTTTGGTTGTGGAAGCTGTTCTTAATATTTTTACACCCATGGAATTTGTTTTTTTTGGAAATCGTCTGTACTCAACAATACTTTGTGTAATGAGTCTACTTTGATACCATTTTTTGGGTCAGAAGCTAATGAGCTTGGTGCATTTGGCATACAGTAGCATTCGTTCAAAATGGCCCTTCCTAGTTAAACAACCCTCCAACTCAAAGCGAAATCCCCTCCAAATTCAACCCACTGCAAAAGCCCCTCTTGCATATTTTTTTACTCTGACTCCAACCTTTCACTGAATTCCAGGGTATGACCAGGAGATAACGCTTCTCTCTAGATCTTAATGTCCACAAATCATGACAGAACGAATATTTTATTATTCAAAAAAAAAGTTCCAAAACAGTCAACTGGACTTTTTTTTTCAAGTTTGAAGACGTTTCGCTTCCCATCCAGGAAGCTTTTTCAATTCAAAATGTCAGCAATAGCGCTGAGCTCAAGGTTCGTAAGCAATTTTTGATACTCACGCATTATTCCAAGGGTGTCTTTCCTAAAATGGAGTGGAATATGCTGGTGAAATATATTAACAGCAAATATTCAAGCATAAATATTGATGTTTAAAAAGGAATTCTAGATGACAAGCCAAGGGCCCATCAAGGAAATTTTGAATGGCTGCTAATGTAAATGACCTCAAATTTAGCCAAAATCAGCTGCTACGTAACTGAAAATGGCTTCTCATTTAATTCTCCATTCTTCTTATACACAGAGCAGTTCATGGTTGACCAATCATGATTAGTCCACCTCCGTGCTCGATAGTTGGTATGAACATTTTGTGCTGATTTCTTAAGATAGATTTTCTGCATACATGTTGCTAGCATTTGCTTTAATGAATGCTGCCATTTAAAGAAACTGGGCTTTTTTTCTGCAGCCATCTCACCAAAAAAAGACAGAGTCAATCAGACCTTTAGCATTAAATGTGCTTACTGATACCTGTAAAGTCTGAGTTGGAGCTCTCAGGTTTTTGCATTTTTTTAGACATTAGTTAAACTTGCTGGACATTAACTTTTGGTTCTACTGACAACGATCTTTGGGGATTTCACTGTGAAGGTTTGGTAATTTTAAGCTGTTTAAAAACATTTACTTCCCTAAAGTCATTTTTGATGTCTTCCCTTCTTGGTACATACCTTATGCTATGGATCTGCAAACTGACAAATGTTTAGCTTTAATAGTTATTTACATGAGTAAAGCTAAATGAATCAAGTGCAATTGGAAATAAAGAAAGAAGAAAGGGCTCCACACCCTCTAGATCTTCCATATTGGCCTCATCATTATTTGATAAATAATGGCTGTGTGGAACCGGTTGTGGGTTGTTAGACTTTAGTTCAGATTTAGATAAACATTTTAAATACTGGATTATTATTATTGTTGCCTTATACGTAAGAGAATAGAATTAAGAGATGATGTACTCTTTTTATACCTTGGATATCAATAATTTTTATTATTTCTGCGAGGTGTGGTGTGGGCATTTCAGTGTGGAGACGCATGACTCAGAGGAAAAATAATTAAGAGAGGATGTTCAATTAAATTAATCTATTCCATGTGAGAACAATAAGGTACCAGGATGACTGACCCAGATCATCAGACAGACTTTAGATTTTAGAAAGGAAAGGGAAATGATGATAAAGATGAAGTCAGTATTTCGTTGGTTCATTTTACTGTCCCTGTAGCAGAGCAGCATCATGTGACTCAGTCAGTAAAATAATGTGGCATTTGTCTTTCTTGACATGGAACGTTTCTTATTTTTCTTTCCTTGTTTAGGTGTGTAGAGCTCATCATTTGTGAACAAATGACAAAGTACAAAGTTCGACTAAAGGACATCAGTACACTGGAGTTTGCTGAGAACAAAGCCAAGACCAAACTGAGCCTTATTCGACGATCGATGGTAAGAGACGACCGAACGCCGGGAAAATGTCTGCTTGGCTTTGAAATAATTCAGCCATCATATAACAGCTGCTTTCTTCTAACATTTCACGTCCGTTACCTAAAAAGCTGCACTATCAATACTTTACAAAGAGTAGAAAATATATAAAGAGCAAACAGTTTTAAAGCTTTTGTAGTAACAAATAAAAATTGGATAACTTTTATAGCATGACGTTAATTCAGTTTTATATTAAGATATATTTAAATAGTATTGTTGGGATTGAAATCCCTTTTTTTTCTGCTAGTATTGAGGAGCAGTAAAAAAAAACATCCCCATTGATGCTATAGTGGAAATTCTCTTGGATCCACTTGTATTCTTTCAGGCCCAGATTTCACTTATAAAAACTATAATATTTATTTGGGTTCTGACATTCTCCTACAGCAGCAGGATTAAAACTTTGACAAGTGTATTTTATTTTAACTTTCTCCAACTTTCATTTTAAATGTATAGTGGAGGATGTTTTTTTTTTTTTCTCGGTGGATCATCTAAATAAGTGGTCCTCCTAATTGGCAATCATTCTGGTGATATCTTCACTTAAGGATTTTCAAATCTTGTTTTGGAAAGTAAGCTTGTATGAGTGATGCAAAAAGCAACTTTTAAACAGAGCATGCACGAGGAGAAATGGTCTCGTGCACGCTCTCGCACACATTTAATAGGTGTTTCCCCTTGGCAGGGGGTACAGGGTTGTGCTTGTGCTTTTTTTTTTTTTTAAGTTGAGAGGGCGGGGCGGGTCTTTTCAAAAATTTGTGAAAATCCTCCACTATACCTTTAAATTGTGTTTAACTTCTCACTCTCTGCATGTCTTAGAAACTATCTGCCTTTTCTACAGAAAAGATTATGTTCTTTGATGAATAATCAGATGTATTATTATCATGATTCTAAACAAAAGTGACTTAATTACCTTGAATTGAAGGGATAATTTATTTATTTCCAGAACTACAGATGTTTACTAGAATGGGTCAGAAATAAACTAAGAATTCTGCTACTTTAAACTGAGAAAATAAGGCAAATATCTTTTAAAAATCTGAAATTTGGACATTACAGATGTGTAGGAACCCTGGATGAGTTCACCAGTTCAACATCTACATTCAGTTTGTTCTGTGTTCAAATATTTGACCCGGATCAGACTGGAACACCAACTTCTTCTGAAATTTGTCTCTAACTTTTTTTATGCTCTTTTTAGGAGCCATGCTTTTGCTCTTAGACAATTGGTTCCAACAGCTTATTATAGCCTTTAAGCACAGATATAACAAAACTGCACAATTTGATTTGTGCAGGTTGAATCCGAGAGGATTTTTTTACACACAGTTGCATATATACTTCTTTTCAGTTGAAAAAAATATATAACATCAGTAGCAACAGTTTAATTTCATTCATTTCAAGAGGTCTGCTCTAATAGGATTTGTTAAATGCTTTTTATACTGTATTAGTTTCAGTGGAGATAAAAAGTGCTTTTCTCAATATTTTTTATTTTAAATTTTTAGCTAAATTTGGAAAAAAGATAACTATTAAAGTTCCCTTCATCTATATGCTTTAGTTTTTTTTTTATATATATCCCATATTGCTGTTTTTTATTTCTCTCCTACCTGATAAACTGTCTTCAATTTTCCAAGATGAGGTTAAAAAAAGCATCTGGGCAGCGTTTCTGTTGCTTGTTCCTGAGACATTAGAGAATCATAAAAAAAACTTTCCTTCTGTTGTTGCTTTTCCACAAAGCTGGCAAATACATGCAAGAAGGTAAAGTTGTGTGATTGTGCCCTGTGGTCTAATCAATATTTTGAATACATGTCGTGCTGTCACTGTTTTTAGGCAGAGAAAAGAGTTGATTTCTGTTGAAATCAAGTCACACTAATCCAATGTAGTTCATTGTCTATAGATTTCATAATGAGTTATTTTGTCGTACATTTTTTGATGCCTGTGGTGACATCACAAAAGGTATCGGATCAAAAGAGTTTATCAGAGAATGTGCCTTTTTAGTTTACTGGTTCCTTTTATTTCTGTTTGTGCTTTATATTAATAAAATGGATAATTTGAACATATTGGAAATAATACTTGAAACAAAACATTTATTAAACAAAAAACTGAAAAGATTTGCACTACAAAAATTATCTAGAAATAAGCAAAGAATTCTTAAGTTAAAGGTATTGTGGAGGAGTTTAGCAAATTTTTGAAAACTTAAACTTTAAAAAAAAAAAAGCACATGCACAACCCTGTACCCGCTCCTCAGAGGGAACGTCTATTAAACGCGTGCGAGAGCGTGCACAAGCCCATTTCTCTTTGTACACACTGTTTAAAAGATGCTGTTCTCATAGCTCATATGAGCTTACTGTGTCTGAACATCGCCCTAATCCCTAAATTCCTCAATCACTATATAGAGCGGAGACTTAGTTGAATGACCGTTCATAAAGATGATCACTCTTTTTTTCTCCCTGTTGGTCACGTAAATTCTCCTCCACTGAATGGTGCCTGCGCCATCTTTATTAGTCGGTGCTGTCGGGCAGCAACTGCCTATGGCAACAACGGCACGCTCTGACAGCAAATCCCATAATGCTTTGTGAGGAGAGCGCTCCGTACAAAGCATTCTGGGATATATCCCTTCCTTTTCTTCTCATACACTTCGTAGACACCTTTTCTCTTATGACCCTCAGCCATTTTCAAAGAACCGCAGTGAGAAAGGTGAGCTGTCTGAAACCATACTTCACCACAGATATACGCATGAAAGATGGCTAACTGGGGATGAGCATGTAGGACCATCTTATGTACACATATCACCAGAATGATTGACAGTTAGGAGGACCACTAATTTAGATGATCCACCCGGAAAAAGAACATCCTCCACTATAGCTTTAAGTGTATTACCCATTTAGTTGAGCAAGTAAATAAGATTTGCCAATAGACTGAGTATTTTTACTCTCAAAATAAGATAATTAGATAATATTCACTTGAAATAAGACAATATAATTGTTTTTTCTCTTATTTTAAATGTAAATTCTCTTGTTCCATTTGCAAAGTGTTTCAATTCAAGAACAAATGCACTTATTTTGAGAAAACAATTTTTGCGGTGTGGCAAAAGGGGGAATAAAAGGTTTATAAGCAGGATCAGAATATACTTGAATGGCCAAAATTCATTACCAATGATCCTTGGATCATCTCTTATATAAAAACATGTCCTGGTTTATGAGTCCTTACTTTGTTTCTTCAGTAGCTCATTGTTGCCTCAACTGATTCACTCCAAATCTGTGCCTCTTGTGATGTTTCCATCCAAAGTGAGACACTTTCATTTAAGTGTTGTATTTTAGAAAGGCCACACTTCTCATCCTATCTGAGTCCCTTTTGTAGTGTATGTTGGTTGATTAGTAAAAATTAGAAACTGAACAGTATCCTTAAAGCTCTGTGTTTGTGGCGCTGATGTGCTCCTCAGGGTAAAGGTCATCGACATCGGCTGATCCGCCACACGCCTTCGCCTCCGGCCAGTCCGCGGTTGTCGTTCAGAGCTGACGTGGCGAGAGAAGACAGTGGTGGCGAAGAGGGAGCGGAGCCGCTGGTGGACATGACTGAGCAGGCCGCCATGCAGCAGGAGGACAGAGTGCTGACAGAGCAGATAGAAAACCTTCAGAAGAAGAAGTTGGTCATGTTTTGCATTTGCATTTACCACTCTCTCTGAATAGGATACAGAATATAAGAAAACTTTTTTCATGATGATTTCTACTCATTTCCTGGTGAAACGTTCTTTCTTTGGCAGAGAGGAGTTGACGGTTGAGATGCTGGCACTGGAGCCAAGGGCTTCAGATGATGAGACCCTGGAGTCTGAAGCTTCCATCGGTACAGCCGACAGCTCGGAAAACCTCAACCTGGACTCAGAAGACACCATTTCTGACTTCTCTGGTATGTCATTTAGCAGAAACTCAAATAAAAGTGTTAGGTGGTTTAGTCTGTTTCTGCTGCATAAGGGTACATGACTTTAGCTCTGGTTTCAGAGAGAGGACCGAGGATGTCCTCCCCATGGCCTCGCAGAGCTGACGGGAAGGACCCCCGACGGCGGACACAGGCCCAGCTGCCCGACTCTCTGGACTCCACCGACTCTTGCTCCACCGTTTCCTCCTACTCCTCCTCATCACACTTCCAACCGTCCCCCTCCTCCGCCGCCACTCGCCGGTTTCGTCTGGCTGTGGGCTCCAGTCTCGCCCGCGCTCAGCCCCAGCCACTGAACACATCTCAGTCCTCCCGATCGGACAGCTTCGACGGCGGCCCGGCGGGAGAGCAGGACGCCGTCTACGACGAACAGCCTCAGTTCACGAGCCGTGGCACATACAATCCAGAGAAGGGGAGACAAAAACTTAAAGGTGCCAGACGGAACATGAGAGACAATGGCGGCGGGCCCAGCAGGGACCCTCCTGACATACCGCAGCACCTGGTATTGTACGGTAGCAAGGAATTCATGGTATGAAGGACAGAGTGACACCAAAGCACTCCCACTTTTGCTAAAGCTAGAGGAATATATGCCGTGCCGATTGAGGGAGGCGAGTGGAATCGGGTGAAGGGCTCAACTGCCACAGTGCCTTGGAAGCTCCTCCCTCCACAGCAGGAGGGCAGAGACTGAGCAGCAGGACAGAGAAAAGGGAATGTTGGAATAGGGCTGGACGATACGCCCAAAACATACATCGCAATATATTTCTTCGTTTTGGTATCAAATTAAAAGCCACAAAAAAAGAGTGCCCACTACAGACGCCTGTACAAAAACAAAAAAACCCATTAAATTCCTCTAATATAACATTTTAGAAATAATAAAACTTTTTTTTTTTGAGCAACGAGCTCTTTGGATATCTTTAAAATCTTGTTTTATTTTACACTACTCATTTTTTAGTTATTACAGTAAATATTGACACTTGTAGTTTTTTTTCAGCCAAATGTAACAGCAAGGATCATTTCGGTGGAAATAAATGAATCACTGCAAATATGGCATAAAATCACAGGACAGTAGGGATGACCTCCGCTTCTGGTCTTTTATGTCCAACTTTATTTAAAGGCTACTCTGACGGTATTTAAAAGCAGCCCAACCAGCTGCTTGGAGCAACATCTTTCTAAATGGCTTCTAATACTGGTTGACACAAACCACTTTATTTTTCGTCGTTCATCAGATTTTAAAAATCAGGGACATTTCTGGAAACAGATTGTCCAAAATGGGGATTTTCTCTGCAGAAAAAAGTTGATTTCTGGTCACTTTAAAATGGAAACTCATTTTGAGGGTAAAACCGACACAGTCTAAGCTTAGCTTATGCTAACAGTGAGCACAGGCTGCTGCACGAGATCAGCCGATGTCTTCCGGCTCTTTCTGTTGGGCTAGAATCGGCGGCACCCTGAACGCCAGTCAGGGACAAATAATGTAATTGTAGACTAACGTATATCGAAATATCGGAAGTGTGTTTAAAAATCGTATCACCTTTGTTGAATAAACGTATATTGTGATTTATGTTGATACTGAATTTATTGTCCAGCCCTACGTTGGCATCAGGGAATGATAGAGAGAGATGAAGACTTCCTTTAAATGAGCAAATCTGGGCTCCATCAGACATCGAAGATGTTCAGTGGATCTTAAGCTCCTGATTATTAGCTTCAGTTTACAGTTTAAAACAATCAGTATAAGCAGTAGACACTCTGTTATTACAGGACAATTTGTTTCTTATTTAATAAATTTTATTATCACAGAAATGCTTTATGGCCTATAATATACTGGTATAAATACTGTACAAAGCTGGAACACCTGCCTCTGCTGGGTAGTGGAAGTCTAATATTTATCTTTCTTCTTTTTTTTTGTTGAGTATCCTGATCTGGGATGTTTATATATGAGTATGTGCTGAGCTGTGCTGCCTGTGCAAGACTGTATGAGTGTGAAAGACACAAAAAAACACCCACCCTTCATGTGTTTAAAGTTTGTGCTGCTTTTTCCCCCTTCCCTAACAGCGGGAATGCCGCTCTCATTCAAAGGGACCAAATCAGCTGGCATTCATTCCAGCCAAAGAAATCCCAGCTATTACAAAACATCACACACCTATAAGATTTTAACATTCTACCGTTCTCCAGCCATATGACAAGTATAATGTACTGTGCACACCATGTATAGTGGGCAAATGTCAATGTTACCCATCTTCTGTCTCTTGAGGTTTCGGTCAGTGGCAACCAAGAAAAAGCATCAAATCATCCTGTCTACTGTCGTTATTAAGAAGTATGCCTGTGTGTTTTTTATTTTATTTTATTTATTTTTTTGCTGCTGCAATTGTTGTTTTTTTCTTCAGAAAAATGAAATTATTCTAACAAACTAAAAATAGCAAATGGTGGCAAGAAAAAAAACAGAAAAAGGAAAGATCCTGATATTATTATTCAGGTAAGGTTTGTTTGCATAGTAACACGGTAAAGGATGATATAAAACCTAGTTTCTTTTGCATAGTACTTTTCTCATAGTACATAGTACATAGTGCAGTACTTCAACAAAATTAGGGTGACCATATTTTCATTTGGGAAAACCAGGACACCTTGGAGCGCGAGGGGGGGGTCTGTGGCATGCACTCACTTAACATAGACCTACGTAATCCTACAATAACTAGCTTTTCAGTAAATGTCAACAGCCATAACTCTAATAACAAACAATAATTTTAATCNAAGTCAACAGCAATAACTCCAATAACAAATGATAATTTTATTCAAAATGTATTTATTAAAAAATGTTTAACAATTCCTGTAATGAATGAATAGCACAATGAAAGAACTAATGTCTCATCTAAACATCCCTCACTTAACAATAAAAGTTAAAAATAACTCTCAACTCCCAATAACAGAGGATACTCAGCCTCAGCAATGAACGAAATAATGTCTGTTCTTTAGGCTATTGGAAAAAATAAATTAACAAATGAGCTAATTAACAAAAATTACCTCTTGTGTAGCAAAAATGATTCAAAATTTTACCAAAAACGAACAAACATATCAATAGACTGTCTTTACTTTCAGTGTCCAGGTGGCTTTTCAGATTCCTTGCACCTCCATTGGACACCGAGACATATGTGCCTGCTTTGCACACTGTGCACAAGGCATCCAATGTGTCTCGACCCGGTCTGAAAGCGGGGAAACTCTTTTGTAAATCGTCGGTAAACATACGTACATTTGTGCTTTTGCATGTTGTTGGCGGACTGACAGCCACGCTATCCATCTTCTGATTAAGAACAGGGCTGCCCGCACTGACGCGGCTCAGGGATTACGTCACACGCAGCGTCGTGCGCAGTGCCCTAGTGCCTGTAGATTTAACGGTCCAATGAAGGTAATTTAAAAAATCAGGACATTTCCTCACTTTCTAAAAAAATCCCGGGACAGGACGTGAAATACGGACATGTCCTGGGAAATACGGACGTTTGGTCACCCTAAACAAAATGCTGGTCACCCTAAACAAAAAGTTGAATCGTTCCATCCACCTATATAATTGCACCTGCAACTACCAGGTTAAAACCACCACAGCATGATGCTACCTCTGCTTTGCTTGAGGCTACATGTATTTCTTTGCTTTGAAGCCTCATTTTGACTCGTCCAAACTTACGTCTAGTCTTAATCATTTGGAGAAAAAAAAACATTTCTGTTCTCCATGTTTGTATCTTCACAAGGTTCAGTGTGTTCTTTACTATGAACGGTAAAACCGGGGATCCAGCAGATTCCAGTTGCACTGCATGGCTTGACCCTTTGAGGTGTGTGTGTTGTTTTTGAATATCTTAGCCAACTGTAGTTGGTGTCATATTTGACACTAGAACATAGCTGGTTGTTCAAACAGGAAAATGATCCCAAATGAGAAAGAAAGCTGGTTTTAAAATGGATTAAGCAGATAAATATCAATGCCCTGGCCTAAACCCTACTGAACATAAATGGATTATGCTTAAAATCCTGGCATGTGTCTAGAAACTAAACAAATTACCCATACTGCTTTTCCCAAAACAGATTTCTGTTTGATTTATGTCAGAAGTTTGTTGATGGCTTAAGGGACATAAATAGAAACCTTAATAATCCGAGCTTGTGTGTATATTTTTGACCAGGTGTGAATAAAAGGAAACTGTTCATGAAACAACAAAACTTCTAGCATGAGCAGTACCAAATTTACTGGGTTGGCAAAGAAGACACCTGGACATATGATAATAGTCTCTAGATTTCAAAATGTCCTTATTTGTGTAGTTTTCTCCAAGTTTATGTATATTAAAGTAAGTTTTTAGGAAAGAATCTCGGCATAACAAAAAAAACAAACCTACTCCTTGTTTTGCAGACGATTTTATAGATGTTTGTTTAACTTTTCTGATTAAAGTTTCCACTATTTGCTCTGTAACAAATTAAAAAAAACTCATCTCACACTAACTTTACATGTACTTTTCAGCACCCGTTTTTTTTTCTGACATTTTCCCTCCATCTCTTTCTTTTGGCGTTTCTTCTTTTCTAGATGCCAAACTGTGTAAACAACATTGTAACAGGAATATATAAAGCTTATTTTTGGACACTTTTCCTTAAATGATGAAAAAGAAAATTATGCAAATTAGACTTATGCTTACATCAGTGTGTTTCAATCCTGATCCTCAAGGCACCCTGCTCTGTATGTTTTGGATGTTTCTTAGGTTCAGCAAACCTGATTCAGATGATTGCAGTTCAGCAAAGCCTGATAATCTGCTACCAATTGATAACAGGTGTGTGAAAGCTGGGAAACATCTAAAACATGCAGGGCAGAGTGCCTTTGAGGAACAGGATTGAAATACACTGGCTTACATTGTTAGAAATATGTAGAAATACAGAGTTTTTTTTTTTTTTTTTTTACATTTTAAAAGCATAGAGTACTAATGAATTCTGAATTAGTTTGTATTAAGTCAATTGTAAATACATAAGCTAAACTTTATCATGCCAAAGAAAGACATGTTTATAGAGTTAAACTGCTATAGTGAAATTATTTATTAAAGCATATAAATCTATTGAATAAATGGATAAAATACGCTGCCTGTCCAAAAAAAAGTCACCACCTGGTGAAACAAAGCAAATAAAAACGAGCCCCCAATTAAACCATTACTGCATGAATAATTATGCCTCAACAGCTGAAAGTTATTTAATCCCAACTGGTGCAATGAGATTATTTCATTTCTTAAAAGTCCATGAAGACGACCCATCCTGTGCATGAGGAAAAGATGAAAAGATGTCAGTCTGTTTCAGAAGGCTCAAATCATTGGATTGAAGCAGAGAAAACATCTAAGGAGATTGCAGAAGCTACCAAAATTGAGCGAAGAACTGTAATTAAAAAACTAAAATAATAAACAAAACCCATAGTGTTTCAGGACAAAATGTGGCTGGGAACAAATTCCTGAACAATTTTGATTCCAGTCACTGTGATCTTTGGTGGCATTAAATCATAAAAAAACCAACAGTAAAACCTCAGGATATGTTTAAACATGAAAGAGCATTTCCACAACCATGATATGAAAGGAAATCAAAAGCTGTGCAGTTTTAGATAACCACTAATTGGTGAAGCTAACCAGAAAGCAGGCTTCAGTTTGTTGGAAGCATAAAGAAGGTTATATGGTGTAATGCAGGGGCGCTCAAGTCAAGTCCTCAAGATCTATCAGCCTGTAACTTTTAGATGCATCACTTCACTAACACACCTGAATCTAAAGAATCTATCCCCTCATTTAGCTCAGCAGAGGCATGGAGCCACTCATTTAATTCAGGTGTGTTAAAAATGGGGTGCATCAAAAAGGGTGCAGGATAGTAGTAGAGAACTGGACTTGAGCACGCTTGGTCTAATGGGTCCAGATTTCCCGTTCCACAGTGATGGTGTATCAGGATAAGAAGACAATAAGGCGATAGTTCTTTTGCCGTTGCTGCTCCCAGACTGTGGAACAAACTACCCCGACATCCGCACCACTACTGTACTCAGCTAATTCTGACTAGGATAATACTGTCTCTTAGATGTCCTCTTTCTGTGTGCTTCTTTCTATGCACCTCTGGAAAGCTTTTAATGTCCTGCAGTGCTGCACCACTACAGCACTTTTAATTGTATCTATGGCTCTGTTCGAAAACCTAGGATGTGTCCTCCAAGGACGCGGTCTACCTAGACTGGATCCTTCGAAGTCCTTGAAAATAAGGAGACCGGAAGAGTTTTGGCTGTAAATTCGACCAGGTCTACCCTTTGGCGGGTTTACCGCCGTATGCTCTGTTGCTTAGCAACCGTGAAAGTTGACACACAAAGCAGGAAAAGAATGAATACAGAAGTTTTCAAAACTCTTTATTTATTTCTTTTTTTATTGTGAAGTGAACAAAGACTACACTAACAGGAATCCAGAGTGGAATAAA
>NW_015150609.1:469348-470397 GCF_000732505.1 Cyprinodon variegatus
GCTATGACGTAATCGACCTTCGAATCCGGTCTTCTAAGGATGCGTCCTAGGTTTTCGAACAGAGCATATATGTTTTATGACTTTGTTGTAAAGCACCTTGGGTACCATTTGGCTATTGTAAAGGGCTATACAAATACATTTGATTTGATTTGATTTAACAGACAGTTGAAGTGATGCAAAGAGCATGCCTATGCCTACTGTGCAGGCCTGTGGCATAGTGCTAGGACCTGGGGTTGCTGTAGTTCAGGCATCCCCAAAGTCTGTCCTCGGGGGCCGCTGTCCTGCAGGTTTTGGAGGTTTCCCTGATTTAGCACAACTGATTATGATGATTGCAGTTGAGCAAAAGTCTGTTAATCAGCTATCCATTAAAATCAGCTGTGTCGGAGCAAGGAAACCTATAAAATTTGCAGAACAGTGGCCCTCGAGGACCGACTTTGGGGATGCCTACTTTAGTTGGTCAGCTTATTAGACTGACCAGGTTATTCAGTCACTGGAATCTTCCTTCCCTCATGCCATGAGCATCTACTACGATGACGATGCCAGAATTCACTGGGCTTGAATTGTGAAAGAGTGGTTCTGGGAGCATGAGACGCAGTGGCGGATCTAGGGGGTGGCTACTTGGGCTGCAGCCCCGGATGTTTCCCCAAGAGCCCCGGAACTCGCTTCTGAGCTGATAAGAGTAAAATGGGCAGTACTGGAATTCACCAGAGAGTGGCAGCATGTGCAGGAAAGCAGCCTGTAGCATTCCTGTGCAGAAGAAGTCCCCACTAGCTGTTGCTAAACAGACTGATGTCCCAGGTATGTGAAGCTCTGACTGACTTCCAGACGTTCTTTGTCCTGGAGTTGTATAATTCTGTTCCCCTTGTGTCGGGAGCACGCATTGAACGGCGGATGGGACCATTTTCATTCATGTCAATGTTGTAACATCCAGTTTAATCAGCAGCTGTTGTCTATAAAATTGTAAAATAAATAAATAGACGAGGTCCTTTTAAGCTGTTTTGTGTTATTTTTTAAACGCCAAGAGAAAGGAACCAGTCTATCTGTACATT
>NW_015150609.1:471757-473200 GCF_000732505.1 Cyprinodon variegatus
GTGACATTAAATCATTATTTGCCAAAGTTATGAGGGAAATCGTATATATTTTAGCCACCTGATATAATCCGTTTCCCCTTTGATGATCTTTATGAAATTTATTTTCTGTTTAAATGTTTATCTAACAATTTACAAATATATTTCAAAAGAAAAGTTCAAACCAAAACAACTGGACTTTGTTTTCCAAGTTTGAAGATGTTTCGTTTTCCATCCAGAGAGCTTTCTAAATTCAAAATGTCTGAAGTAATGCTATTCCAGACATTTTGAATTGAGAATTGACATATTTTTATTAACTATTTAAGATTTCAAAATATACAATAATAAATGTTTCAAACATAATATAGAAAAATAATGACAGTTTCAAAATTCACAGGATTTGTTTAATTTTTCCCATGTTATGGGGGAGCAGATTATATCAGGTTGCTAAAATATATGATTTCCCCTTCATAACTTTGGCAAATAATGATGAAATGTCTCCACAGAGCTTGTTCTTGAAGAAAGAAATAAACACAGTTAAGACTTGCAGGTAAATGAGTTTCTATCCATGTTGTGGAGCTGGAATTGTTATGTGTGATAGCATGTAGCATACTAGAAATTTCTTTAATCCAGTAATCTGTCATATTTTACATTAGAACGGGATTTAGCAGAAAGTCTACATGCTCATCTTCACCCTCGGGGCTAAGCCCCTGATCTCCTAGAATCCTAGATCCTCCCCTGATGAGACGTCATAGATCGGGCACCACAGAGTTCAGACCTCATCCCCACGCAGAAACTTTGGGATGTGCTGGAAAAGGAGGAGCCAGACTCCTCTTCAATTGAATACTGGCTAGAAATTAATCTTGAGAGACTGCATAAGCTTATTTAAACAATACCAGGGCTAATGCATAACTTAAAGGTATAGTGGAGGATTTCTGCAAATTTTTGAAAAGACCCGCCCTCTCCACTTAAAAAAAAAAAAATACACATGCACAACCCTGTACCAGCTCTTGAGAGGGAACGCCTATTAAACACAAGTGAGAATGTGCACAAGCCCATTTCTCATTATACACGTTCTGTCTAAAAGTTGCTGTTTGCATCGCTCGTACAAGCTTACTTACTAAAAGAAGATTTGCAATTTTTCCACTATGTCAGACTCACCACCAGTACATGATAATGGAGACGAGCACGTGGGAAGGCCTTACGTAAACATATCATCAGAATGATTGACAATTAGGAGGACCACTTATTTTGATGATCCACCTGGAAAAAGAACATCCTCCACTATAGCTTTAATTAAATCAAAAGGTTGTCCAAAGAAATATTAGTGCGTGACTATTTTTTGAGGCGGTGGCCACTGTTTTATGGTCAAGCAGTGTATTTTAAGGCTTTATTATTTGAAATTATGATTATGGCTTCCAGAGGACGAAAACCCGAAATTCACTTTCTCTCAATTTTAGAATTTTT
>NW_015150609.1:474225-476905 GCF_000732505.1 Cyprinodon variegatus
AGATAGTTGGAATAATGGATATCCAGGACAAGACCTTATTACCTTTATAACATTAAAAATTTGGATATTTTGATGGCAAAAATTAATGTCAATGTAATAACAAGAAACGACAACTTGCCTTAATATATTAAGAAAGATAACTGAAGTGCTTCAATTAGAAATACATGAAAAACACTCAGAGTGAAAGAAACACATTTTTGTGGAACAACATAACCTTAGAGGCATTAATGCTGATAGTGACACTTACATTTTTTAGTTTAGCAACCTAAATATAATTGTTAACTAGGCTTATTCACTTTTTAACCATAGTTTTTAAATTCCAATTAGGTTTTTACCTTTTTTTCTTGACTTAACTTTTGTTGTTCAACTTAATTTACAGTAGGTTATATATCATTCAAGGACTTACCTAATTGGTCATTTGCCAAAATAAGATGTACAGCCATGTAGCAGTATCTTTGCTGAATGGATGGATATAGATCTTGTGCTTCTAGACCTCACTGCAGGACAAAGGGGACTCAATTTGTAAGGGTTTGCAAGGGATCAAAAACGGTAACTTGCCCTATAAAGGATTAAAACAAAAGAGTTAGTTTAGTCTCTAAAACAGACATGGCTACGGCTTGTTGCTAACATTTTTAGCTGTCAGAATTCTGACTTTTTTCCCATATTAAACTAAAATAATATTTAAAAATCCGTTAACTTTTTTTTTTTTTTTCTCTCGGTGGCCCTAATCCTCTTCCGTATTTGACAGTCAATCATGGACAGTTCTAGACAGGGGCCAACGAGGGCCAGTGCCCCTGTACTGAAGACATAATACTCAAAAATTTTAATGGTGACATGCGCTGGAACAGATATAGTTATTGATAGGTCCTTTTGATCTATTTCATTTTTTTCTTTATAAATATTGTTTTTTTTTTTCTAATTATTTAAAAGCTATAAGGTGATAGCTTCACTGGTATTGAGATAGGATCACAGTTTTCATCTCCTAAATGTTTTTTCAAAACAAATTGCTCAAATTTTTACAGCTGAATATATCAGTTTTTCTTGAGTTCTAATTCAGATTTGATAGAAAACTGTAATTTGAACTTAAATTTGACAAAAATGTTAAATTCCAAAATTTTGAATGTATATTAGCCTCATAAGGCATAGAATTTTAATTAAACCTAATTGAATAAAAATTTCACCTCATGCAGCTCTCTTAATATATTTGAATCCCTTGCCCTGTTTTTTTATTTGATGCTTTTCTGTGCCCCCATGAAAACACGCTGGCCCCCTCCTGGCCCCCTGGTACATTTGGTCTAGAACCGCCACTGCATCCAATCACACAAGAAAAGACGGTGGTCCAAACTCAGGGAACTGTGCTTCAGCTTGAGCTGTGGTTTTCCACTACTGTAGATAAAAATAGTTTTAGACAGTAAAACGTGCAGGGGACCAAAATGCACGTTTGATAAAGTGCAGGGGACATGTCCCCCCACTAATTGACATCCATTTGTACCTCTATGCTCCTCCTCAGCACTTGTTTAATTTGAAAAAGGACTTTGGAGCCGTGAAAACCAGCTCTTTCTCTCCTTTGACATTGTAGTTGTAGGCCCAGATATAAACACTGACATGCTTTTGCCTTTTTCCACATCAATTATTTGAATTATTTCAGTATAATTTAAACTAAACAACTGACCTGATTTTTAACACCTTTTATAATGAAAGAATGAACATAAAATTAGATTTGGTGTCAGGGGATATGTTGTTTCTAATAGATGTAGGCTATAAAACAAGGATACTGCATTCAGGGTAACAGAAATCTCTACAATTTAAGGGAATAACTCTCAAAGTTCAGGATAAAGTTATCAGACAGTGTTCCTGTGTGCGTGAAACCCTCGCGGACTGAATCCCATTCCGAGCCAGCAGACTGTCACGAGAAGCGCTCATTTGAAACCAATTTCCATTATTTCTAAAAATAAAGGTGGCTTAATTGATAAGAAATGACTCGCAGGGCAAACCTCCTGGTGACGGCTCACCTATCGTGGCGCGCATGCGCAGACTGGACGTGACGTCACGCAGACAGGAGCCGCTGGAGGAGAGCTCGGTTGCTGTCGTGTTTTTTCTGCTACGCAAAATAGTTTCGTGTTTAATTTCCCACCATGTCGGGGTTTGACAGCAACCCGTTCGCGGACCCTGTGGATGTGAACCCCTTCCAGGTGAGTGTTAGTAGGTAGGAGCTGTCAGGTGAGTCCTGGATGGCTAGATTGGGTGGAAGGTGAGCAATGAAAGGGAAAACCTGTTTGGTTGGTTGCTGGGTTCGGCCTTTAGTAGCCTGTTTCCTGGCCCTGAACTGTTGGAAGAGGTATGACACGTATTCAGTCGAATCTAGGCTACTTTAAGTTTATATTCAAGGTCATAAGTAAAATTATCTGGATTTGTTTTTACTCCGCCTAAAATTACCTGGACAGGTGAACGAAACTCTCATCAACAGGTGCAGGCAGGCATACAGCCGACATCTATTCAGGCCATGGAGTTATTTTTTTAATCATTTTTTTCTCTTTTTGTAAACTGGAACTAAATCCTAATGCTTGTGGGTTTTTTCTTTTTGTATATCTATATATCTATTCATCTCTATCGATATCTATCTATCTATATATATCTGTATACATCTATCTGTATACATCTATCTATATACATCTATCGA
>NW_015150609.1:478554-510536 GCF_000732505.1 Cyprinodon variegatus
ACTTTGCTTACATCTAATAAAAAACAATCACCATAACAAACCTAGTGGTTGCATGATAACAGTATTAATATTTCTTTGCATAATTGCCATAGGCATTGACTGGGCATGATATTCTATGTTGATTACTTAATTCAGTTTTTGTTCAGTTAGGGACCACCTCTAGTCTTCTGAAAGGAAACTTTTCGACTTGGTACCAATAATTAGCAGCACATCCTTTAAGTCATGGAGGTTGTGATGTGGGGCCTTCATGGATCAGACATGTTTGTCCAGAACATCTGGCTGTAGTGAGAATTTGGAAATCTGGAACCAAATAAACTCTTTAATTTCATTGTTTTGCTTAAACTACTCTTTAATCATTCTGCAATACAGCAGAGACCATTTTTCCTTTAAAAGAGACCCATTTTCACCAGGGAACAGGGTTTATATTAAGAAGTGAGCCCATGAACTGACTCCATAGCTCAGTGGTTCCGGTCTGATTCTTGCATCACCATTGCTTTCCCAATGGTGGAGCGAGAGCAGCCTGATTGGTCAGTGGTTATGTAGCTCTATACCAACAGCCTGATATTTACTGTCACCCAGGTCAGCTTTGAGGTTTGATTTTGGATATTAATTTCTCTAAGAACTAACATTAAGTTCTTCAGCAGGTAGAGCTATAATAAATTGATCAGGCTGGCCAGTCCTCATTCTCCACATGGCTTCTCTCTGATTGATTGATAGAGTAACTTTTAATAGATGCTGACTGCAGACCAGGAGCCCCTCATAAGAGTATTAGTTCATACAGAGTTCCCATCTGTCCTCACTGTATGTCTGTTTTTCCTCTTCTTCCAGGATGCCTCAGTCACACAGGCCATCAGCAGGACCAATGAAAGCACTGGGGAGTATAATCCATTCTCTGCAGCAGAAATGGTGATACATCAATAATTAACTGAAGTTACAGATGAAAAGTATTTCTCAAAGGGTGCTTTGCCAATAGGTGTTTTTTATTTACTTCTCTTATAGGGACAGTATTCTGGAACAACCGTCCCTGCGCCTGCTACCTCTCCATCCCAGCCAGCTGTACTTCCCACATCTGTGGAGCAAAGCACACAAGTAAGTGGGAGGGAAGAGTCTACCTACACTAGAAAAATATTAAGTTCAGTTACAATGACAAGTTGTGCATGTATTTACAGTTTTAATTGATTTAAACCAATCCTAAAATCATTAACATTTCTCTGGGCTGTACATGAATAACTTTCCATGTCACACTGTCTGCCTATAGAGGGGCCCACGCAGGGTCAGCAGACCTTTGCAGATAGTTTTTAACTTCCGTCCTTGTGCCACACAAATTAAAACAATTGCCATTATGTGACAGAAACAGATTCATCCATCCATCCATTATCTGACACGCTTGTCCCAATTGGGGTCGCGAGGGGTGCTGGTCTCCAGCAGTCAATAGGCAAGAGGCGGGGTACACCCTGCCTGGACAAGTCGCCAGTCCATCGCAGGGCAACACAGAGACACACAGGACAACCATTCATGCACACACTCACACCTAAGGACAATTTAGAGAAGCCAATTAACCTAAAACTCATGTTTTTGGACTGTGGGAAGAAGCCGGAGTACCCGGAGAGAACCCATGCATGCTCAGGGAGAACATGCAAACTGCATGCAGAAAGACCCTGGGCCGGAAATCGGAGCCAGAACCTTCTTGCTGCAAGGCAGCAGTGCTACCAACAAATTTAAGGGTAACAGGAAACTGAGGTTCAGTTAGATTTCCAGTCTTCTATCATTTAGAATTATGCTCTGAAAGTAAATTAAAATCCTTTTAAGGCAAGTAGGATAGTTCTATGTAGGGCTGGGCAACTAATCAATAAAATTAATCAAATTTTTTGTTAAAGTTTTTAGCTTTTAGAAAAAACAAAACAAAAATAACCAATCTACTCCTTGGGCTCCCAAACTTCAGAGTGACTCCCTTTCATTACTTTGATCAACTATCTCACTGTGTAACACCACTAGCTGCAAACATTTAGTGTCTTCATGCTGGTGAAGATTCTCAGTCATTCAGGTCATAGTCATTCCAAAAAATTCAAAATTGTCAGGAATAACATTAGAGTTCCAGGATTTAAACCTCGAACTCAACGACAATTTGAATTAAAAAAAGCTTCCTGGATGGGAAGCGAAACGTATTCAAACTTGGAAACAAAGTCCAGTGGATCATTTGTAATTTTCTTTTTTTTTGGATTTAATGTCTTTATAATTTTTTTGTTGTGAAACATGATTATTTTGCTGCATTTTTTGCTGCTTGAATTAAGGTTGCCTACCAGAGGGGAGGGCGGAAATAAGAGCTAGTTTTTGAAAGCATGTAATGTGTATTTTTTATTGCACAACTTAAGAAAGGAAAAAAAACTAAATCCATTGGATTTGTTTAAAAAAAAAATGTTTAAGCCATGTCGCCCAGCCCTACTTAACAGAGCTTTTGATAATACAACAAAGTCTGTGTGTGTTTCGTTCAGACAGATACCAGATAAAATCTATCTACAGCAGTAAGTCTTCTGTAATGACTAAAAATCAAAAGGATCCAAAAAGTCTGGGCACCTCTGATTGATTTAATCTGTATTTTAGGACATAAAAAACTTCACATTACCAATTAAAATCTTTGAAAAAGGCTGATAGCATTGCTGGTACAAACCACAGCCATGTGGTTTTAGGATAGAGGAAGAATATGAAGGTTAAAGGAGGTGAATTGTTTTAAAGAGGTGGCTAAATGTTTCTTTCCTATGAATGGGAGAAATGGCAAATTAGAAATGTTAAGCAGGTCGTTTTTAAGTTTATTGCAAACAGGATCCAGTACATTAAAAATATTAAGAAGTCACATTTTTAAAGGGATCCTTTTTCAATGCTTAAAAGTAGGCAGTAGAAATATTGCATATTCCTACAATCATTTTGCAAGCAAGTTTTGTAACTTGTTGAATGTATCCTCTTAAAAGTTTTGCTGCTGCTTTTCATTCTCCAAGTTTAGCTTCTCATTTTTATTTTTAGTTTAGATTGAGCAACTGTGATGCCTAATTTTCCCATAAATGTTTGATCAAGTAATAATTTACTTAAAGGTATAGTGGAGGATGTTCTTTTTCTGGGTGGATCATCAAAATAAGTAGTCCTCCTAATTGTCAATCATTCTGGTGATATGTTTACGTAAGGCTGTCCTACGTGCTCTTCCCCATTTGCACTTACTGGCGGTGAGTCTGATATAGTGGAAAAATTGCAAATCTTCCTCTGGAAAGTAAGCTTCTACGAGCGATGTAAAAGCAACGTTTAAACAGAGCGTGCACAAGGAGAAATGGGCTTGTGCTCGCTCTCAGACGCGCAGGGTTGTGCATGTGCATTATTTTTTAAAGTGGAGGGGGCTGGTCTTTTCATATATTCGCAAAAATCCTCCACTATACCTTTAAGGATAAAAATTTGAGGATAGATTTGTCTACTTTTTTTTTTCTCAAGAGAAGAGTTTCATTTTTGTGGGGTTCAATAATTTGTCATCACATGTTTACTAGACAGAGTTGTGGTGTTTGAGCTTTGGTTTGTTGGATGTGCTTCAGGCGACGGCAGCAGCTGCTCAGGCTAACCTGATCAAACAGCAGGAAGAGCTGGAGAGGAAGGCTGCAGAGCTGGAGCGGAAGGAGCAGGAGTTACAGAACAGGACCACGAGCAGAGACCCAAACACAGGAGGTAAAGATTAGCAGATTTCAGGAGCTGCAAAGGAACATATTTCAGTAAAAAAAAAACAAGCAGAAATGTAACTGGAATGTTCAAATTTATGTTTCTTAGCTAAGGAGAACAACTGGCCACCTCTTCCAAAGTTCTTTCCTATAAAGCCGTGCTTCTATCAGAACTTTGATGAAGAAATCCCAGAAGACTACCGCAGAATATGCAAGAGGATGTATTACCTCTGGATGTGTATGTATCCTGTCTTCAAGGAATCCTCTATGCAAAACCTAAACAGTTGTGTGTTTATTGTAGGCAATTAAAACAGACATGTTTTAAAATGTATGGGTTGATGAATTATTTTCTTTTTGCTCCTGTTTTCTGGTGAACCACCTCAGTGCACAGCGTCACACTCTTCCTCAACGTGCTGGCTTGTTTGGCCTATTTCACCGCCGACAGCAGTAAAGGAGTTGACTTTGGTCTGTCCATCCTTTGGTTCATCCTCTTCACTCCCGTGTCCTTCGTCTGCTGGTACAGGCCAGTTTACAAAGCCTTCAGGTAAACATGTTTTGCATATATTTTTTTTATGCAAATTAGTTTGTTAATATGATCAAAACTGCATCCAGGTGTTGTTGAAAAGTCGACATACAAGAATGCATGAGCAGTGGTGTGTATTCTATTAATGTTAAACTTTCTGAGTAGGTCAGAAGTACGTTAATGCTCCTGTTTTTTAAATATTGATGAAAAACTCATGAAGGTTTTACATTTCACTGCTTTCAAACTGTCTATTCAACTATACTGATGTGGTTATTAAAGGGAAATCTAATTCTGACACCAAAGTTGTGTTTTACATATTAACTTTTTTGTTAAATCCAAAACATGTTTTGTTTCTTTAGTCTAAAAAAACCTTCCTTTCTACCTTGTTGTTGCTAAATAAAAAAGCAGTACTTACATGAAGGTTTAGGTTGTATAAAATTAGGCAACATCTATTTCTTATCTCAACAGTGATTTAAAATGTAGATCCTGGAATCTTTATTTAGCAATACTGTAATTGTCCTTATGTACTGGTTCAATTATTCTCAGCCCCCAGTTTCGTAGAACTATTGATGGGCCGTTATCGGTGTTAACAAAAGCTGCGTTAATGCCCGTTATCGGGCGATAAACAAAATATGTCCGTTAATCTATTCTCACAGTCGGGTTGGGAGCTGGGTGTATACTAATGATGACTTTCACCTTGATATTTTAGCGCGGATGTATATCTAGGGGCGAGAATCAGCCGTCAAACCTGTGTAGCCTTACTGATAAATAAGCACATTGAACATGACGAGCTAACATGGATGCAGCTATAAAGACGCTGGGTTTGCTCCAGGGAAAATTTATTCTTAAGAATGAAAAACTCGACAAGGCTAAAGCTATTTGCACCTTTGGCAATGCGGAATTGGTTCAGTGCAGGAGTTCTTGCGTTCTGAAGTGCCACTTAAAGGCAGGTAGGCTATGCTAAGTAATTTAAAATTTCATTTTACCACAACACTACAAATTATTACCACAACTTTATCTTTGCTTCGGTTTAAGTGGGTAAAGTGGGATGCTTTTTGAAAATGTAGCTTCTGTGGTATTTATTTAGCCTAATACTAATAAAAATAATAATGACAATTAATAATAATAATAATTAAACTTTACTGATCTCACATTGGAGAAATTTACCTCTGCATTTAATTTCTGCCTATTTCATTTCTAGAGCTAGAGTTTCATGACACATTTTTAAAAAACCTTGAGATCTTCACATCAAAAGAGACATACTTAACACAGATTTTAGTATTATCCTAAAAAGCTGTTGCACCAAATATTGGTCTGCCTGAGTTGAAAAATTAGAAAGAGAGCTTGCACTGACTGACACAAAGCTACTGACTGTAAACAGTTCATCATGACCTATTATGTAGGCCTACAGTTAAGAATTCATGTTTGTCTGAATAAACACTTATTAAACACAAATACATCTTATTGAATATTATTTTTATCACCAGTTATCATAGTAGAAATCTATTTATTTAATATTGAATCATTAAATGCAGTTAATGATTGAATTTAACATGTACAGTTAGATGATGCTTTTCAAATGGGATTTCTAATTGTATGATTTNGAGATCTTCACATCAAAAGAGACATACTTAACACAGATTTTAGTATTATCCTAAAAAGCTGTTGCACCAAATATTGGTCTGCCTGAGTTGAAAAAGTGGAAAGAGAGCTTGGACTGACTGACACAAAGCTACTGACTGTAAACAGTTCATCATGACCTATTATGTAGGCCTACAGTTAAGAATTCATGTTTGTCTGAATAAACACTTATTAAACACAAATACATCTTATTGAATATTATTTTTATCACCAGTTATCATAGTAGAAATCTATTTATTTAATATTGAATCATTAAATGCAGTTAATGATTGAATTTAACATGTACAGTTAGATGATGCTTTTCAAATGGGATTTCTAATTGTATGATTTAAATGTTACATTTGAAATGGATGTTTTTCTATTTCCAACCCTCCTGGTCCTCCATATTGTTCACCATTGAACTGCAGTAATAAATTCAATAACATCCATGCTGTCCATTTAGTGGAAGGGATGCGTCTGAATTTGTGACTTTGCTGCAGCAACAGGTTTTTTCTGTCTTGGCTTCTTTTGTGCGGCGTGACGGTAGCTACTGTTATATTGGGGTAAAACTGTACAGATTGTGGAATATAAAACCTTGAAAGTAGGGAATGTTTAAAGTGGTCTTGGGGTAGATCAGGACTAAAGTTTGAGATGCTGGTTTAACTTACACTCGTAGGTCAGTGTAGGGCTGTGTGATACTGTCGCTCTATGAGCCTTTTATATTATTGTTATAAGTATTCTTGATTTAAATCTCACGTATTTGAAACAAAAAAATATTTATTTTTAACTCTATTTAAAAAAAATATATAAGCTTTAAAAAGAGGTCAGTCCCAACTTTAGGTCATGGGATTTAATTTAATAATCTAAATCTGAAAAAAAAAAAAAAATGTTTGGGAGTTCAGGAGTCATTACCAATCAGTTCTGAGATGTTTCTGGCAATCACTACAGTAGTAACCATTCAAAATTTCCCCACTTTCCTGGATGGGCCCTTGGTTGGTCCTTAGCTAAAATTCCTTTTTAAACATCTAAAATATCTTTGTCATGATTTGTGGACATTCAGATCTAAAGAGACGCGTTATCTTTTGGTCAGACGCTGTAATTCAGTGAAAGGGTGGAGTCAGAGTAAAAAAATATGCACGTCCAGGAGGCGGCCAGTGGCTGGAAGTTGGAGGGGATTTTGCTGCCTTCTGACTGGAAAGGGCCATTTTGAATGCCTGCTACTGTAGTTCTGCAGCGCTTTATTTAAGCAACGCTTACATTGTCTTACATTTTTCTTTTTCCACAGGTCTGACAGCTCCTTCAGCTTCTTTTTCTTCTTTTTCGTCTTCTTCTTCCAAGTGGCAGTGTACATCATCCAGTCAGTAGGAATCCCCTCATGGGGAAACAGGTGAGTTTTAGTTTAAACAAGCTGTCTGTTTCAGTTTGTATAAGCATGACGGTGTGCATAGGATCTGGATAGCGCATGCATAACTCTCAGCTAAGTGTTCTGGTGGTTATTTCTCTCCTGTTTCCACTCTCTTGCATATCTTTGACAGATTCCTGTTGACTTATCTTGTCTGGGGTGCTTTTTTTGTAAGTGCGCTGAGCTTTTCTTCTTGGGGTTTATTTTCAGCATCATGTTGTGTATCAATACTTAAAAGCTTTTTTCCATCCTCAGTTCTTACAAGCCTCATCTTTTTCATGTGTCACTAAGAATAACATTTATATTAGCAAACTAAGTAGATTTTGACAAGTTTTTTTAGATAGGTGTTGCATTATACTGAGTAAAAAAAAAAAAGACAAATTTCAAACATTTTTCTCTTGTTTTTGACAGTGGATGGATCTCATCAATTAGCATGATTGGTTATAACTTGGGGGTCGCTGTGGTTATGATGGTAGTGGCTGGATTTTTCACTGTCAACGCTGTTCTGGGTGTCATCCTGCTAAAATTGGTAAGTGCAAACCTGTTTTCTTTTTACATGTATCATCCAATTAGGTTGACATGACAGTGTGTAGTAAAACATTTTATGTACTACAGATTTCCGTAATGCTGTTTTCACTTTGTAGAAAGGAAAAGTCCTCAAACATCTTGATGAGCTCAATTTAAAGACTTTTAACAGCTCTTTATTTTAAAAAAATCAAACAAAATAATTAATTATTTATGTAAAACTAGTGTCTGCTACAAATCACTTAACTGAGGAGCTTGTTGTAGTACTCCATCTGTCAGGTTACGTATAATTTTGTTAAAGCCCCACAGCTGCATGAAATCCTCCATGTTCTGAGGAAGTGAAACTCCAGCTTTATTCTGGCTTTAACGTTGCACCTCCACAGAGCCACAGGATCAAGGTGAGGTCCCTCCTGCAGGGTCTTTGCAGGACAAGTAAAGGGCCATCTTTGCTTTGCTGATTAAAAAAAAATTCAATGTCAGGTCTTTGGCTTGTTTCTATTATTTTGGCATTTTTAAAAAATTTTCTAAAAAGACTAAAAACGCTTATTAAAAAGCTAAAAAAGGTATTTAGTCTTGTGCATTCCATAAAAACATGGAATACATTTTCAGATAGAGCGCAGAAAGGACGCTCATTTAAAACACCCTAATTAATAAGATAAGGGATAAAAACGAGCTTATGGCGATGGCACCATGTAAAACCCTCCAATAGAGATTACCAGTTTGTTTTTTAATTGGAGGCATGTATAAAGTCTTCAACTGGGGTGGTTTTTCCCCCAGGGTTTTACTGTCCAGATGCAGACTGGCCTGTTTTGGAGATGTCTTTGGTTAATGACTCTTGTGCAGCTGTAGTAAAGGGCTTTCTAGTCCATTTTCAGTAAAACCATTTTGAGTGGGTCCAGGCTGGAGGTCTGCATTGTTCAGGGAAGCAAGGATCCAGGATTTGGTTGAAAGCATAGAAAGAAAATATAAACCAAGCAAGCCATAATTTGGAGGTCAATGAAGGGAAATAACTTTTTGCTCATGGAGCTCTGGCTCCAACAGACTCGTTATATGCTTGTTTTGCATACAGATTCATTATTCATTCAGTTTCCAATACTTATCAAAAGGTGGCATGGATTATGCACACCTGTACACAGAATGGGATATTGAATAATCATTTGAGTTTATGATGTCCAAAAGGAAATGTCTCCATGATAACCTTAACTGCTCTTATCTCAGGTCCACTCCAAGTACAGAAGGACTGGCGCGAGCTTCACCAAGGCTCAGCAGGAGTTTTCCCAAGGAGTTCTGACCAACCGCACCTTCCAGAGCGCTGCAGCTAGCGCTGCCACCTCTGCTGCCCAGGGAGCCTTTGGCACTAACCAAGAAAACTAAACTGCTCCAGAAATGCCTGCAAAGGTTTCAAAATCATACAGAAATTTGCCAAAATCCAAAAAGAAACGTCCTACAGATATCGGCTTTATAAACCTTATAGCTACATTTTCTTAAACACTGTATTGCAAATAACATTTTCGGACCATGTACAGATAAAAACAAGAAGTTATGGTGATGAAGTCAGTGCCTTGAACGCGGCTCAGTTGTTTCCAACTTTAGACTTCATTTATTAATGTGCAATATGTTGGAATTTGCAACCATCTGAAATCATAAAATGCTCCAGGAAAACAGAGGCTGATTTAAAAGAAAATATGTTTTATGTAAATCTAAAAAGCTTGGTTTAGAAGCAGTGTAATAAAGCCTTAAGAACAAATGTACACGCAATAGGGTAGAATTATTATTGAATATTAAGGTACACCGCATAGTATGCCTATAAAGCAATATCATTCTGTTATAGGACCAAGTTTTTCTGACTCTTCTGTTACCTTTTTTTTTTTTCTTTTTTCCAAGCTTGATGCTTTTATGTATGTAGGACACATGAACCAATGACTAATGAAGGTGAAGGGATGAAGGTCTGTCTTTGTAATTGGACTTTTGATGGAATGTCTCTAAATGAAGATGGGATTTCTTGGGTGGATGGGGAGCTGCTACGTTTTTATTTCATACTATGTTGTGAAGGAATATCTATATATTTTGTTTTAACTGAACTTTGCTGTGATTACAAAGTAATACATTGAGGTTTGGTACAGATCTACTGATAATTATTGGATATAGGTGCATTAATGAGCGGAAAGAACAGAATACTTGCAGCGCACATAAATGCAGCTAGTTATTTGATGGGTTTAGGATTTATAAGACCTGTCCTGTAAATGTATATATAACTGACAACTTCTATATTTATGGTACCATAACACTGAATCACATTTTTTAGGCACCTTTTTTGTCCAGTCTTAATCTTATTGGTTTTGTGTTACAGTTAAAACCCTTTAAAATGATTTTATGTGTATGAAAAGGGCTGTCTTTGGTGTTTCTCATTGATATATGCATTATAACGTGTTTGTAAATATGTTTATTTAAGCTGTACTTAGTGGATGGGTATTTGAAGGGAAACGGCCCAGTCTTAACAAGCATTAAAAGTGTGGATTCAAACTGTCTTTAAAGACTTTTTCTTTACATGCTATGGACTGCTACAAGTGATGAGTTAAAGGGGGAAGGTCATTGTGTGCCAGTTACAGTATACAGAAAGTTAAACCATTTGTTTATTAATAAGTCCAGTGTAGATGTATGGTAAACCATAACCAATAATTAAGGGGCTTTAGTTAATAACTAAGGGTGATGCCAGAGTAGCTGTAGGTGATGTGGAGCGTTCTGCAGGTCTATACTGTGAAGCATAACCAGTTCATAACAGTTATTTCATAATTACCGTTATAAATGTTGTAGCTTGTTTTGAGCATGATGACATAATTGAAAAAATATATGATCATATTTCACACTTTTCACAGCATTATAGCTTCAATTTATGTTTGACATTAGGTAGGTAGAAGCATAGCAGTTTTACGTCCTGACCCAATATCTATCTCAAAAGCTTTTGATGGAAACATGGGTTGACTCAATATGCTTTTTAAATATTTAGCATGGTCTATAACTTATTAAAAAAATTCAGCTGACATCCCAGCCAAAAGAAGCATTGTGCAACATTTTGGACTCAGATTTCAGCTTTCAATAACCTACGATGCAGCAATTGAGTTGATCGCTTCCCGCTATCATTGCGACCCCAATCCCTGTACCAGAGAGCAGAAGACTTCGCCCACTCAGCCAGGCCAACAATTCTCTTAAATGACCCCCCTTTCAGAGACATAGACAGGTATAGGGCTTTGCAGGCTAACAAAAGAAGCCAAACGACCCCCATTCCAATGGGGTGGACATGTTTGTCCATTTTAATTTGCATGTTTTCAAAAAAAAACAAAACAAGATTTTGATGGACTGCTGTATAAAACCTCCAACTCAACGCTATTCCTGACATTTTGAATTGAAAAAGCTTCCTGGATGGGAAGTGAAATGTCTTCAAACTTGGAAACACGGTCCAGTGGATTGTTTAAAAAAAAAAAATTTTGGGAATGACTATGACCTTGATGACTGAGAATCTTCACCAGCATTGTGAAACAGAATAAAACATTTCCTATGAGTAGGTTAGGTCCTCCAAATGGAGGTTGACAGGCAGTTTAAGGGTTAACTGAATGCTGTTTTAATGAATTGTGTTTTTTAAACTAGGTGATGTTGGAACATCCCTGCATTTCTGCATGCTGACTCTTCTAAAGTCTCACTCTGCAGATAGGAATAGAAAAAAAGGTTTAGATCGATGTTCTCACAGCAAATTTGAAGATAACTTCGGTAAAAATGATAGCCTCCCACCTCCTTGAAAACACTGTTTATAGTTTCTGACTGCAACCTTCTGACTAAAAAGTCAGAAGGTTGCAGTCAGAAACTTTTCAAATCAGTGTTTTATTCAACCAGATTTTTAAACTTTGTGGGATTTGACCTCTAAAAAAAAAAAAAAAAAAACATATTTTGTATGTTCACTAGCCCAGAATGTATTTATTCTTATCCCCCTGTTAGTTTTCCACAAGGGTTATTTAAAAAGTCAATTACATTATACTTAAATCCCTTAATAAAAAACGTATATTTACTAGATTAAGACTCATTTGCCCATTCAAGTGCTGAGACTAATATAGTATACAGAAAAATACCCTTTTTTTCTCCCCTCAGTTTTTTTTTTAAGAACATACATGAACAATATAGAACATTAGTAATTACAAAACTATACGACAACAAAGGGCTTTACAGAACAGAACTATTATTTTAATAGTTTAATGGGCGACAGTGGCGTTGGATGTAGTTTGCCCTGAGATCGAAGGGTTGACGGTTTCATTGTCGTCGTGTCCTTGGGCAAGACACTTCACCTGCATTGTCTACTGATGGTGGTCAGAGGGCCCGGTGGCGCCAGTGTACGGCAGCCCCGCTTCTGTCAGTGAGCCCCAGGGCAGCTGTGGCTACAATGTAGCTTGCCACCATCAGTGTGTGAGTGTGTGCGTAAATGGGTGAATGAATGTAGTGTAAGCGCTTTGGTCAAGTGTTCTGACTTAAAAAAAGGCACTATATAAGTACAGGCCATTTACCATTTAAAATGTCAAAATCAAACCTAATCTATGCTCGATACTTCTTTAAGGGAAGTTATAATTTGCATGGCTTTAGCATTTGAACTAAATTTTAAGAATTCTATATAGAAAATGTATAAATTAGGTTTTTGTTGTAAATATTTAGAGGTGTGAATATAATATTTACCATAAATAATAATAAAGAATTATATAAAAATTATGTTTTGACAAGTTCACATTTCTCCATTCCAAACAAAATATCCTTATCTGTTAAAGTAATGTTAAGATTTTTTTGATGAAAAAAAAAATTGACATATCTCTCCAGAATATTTTGGTATAATTAAATCCAATTATTTTTACAAAAAGTACACATTAAGTCCAAATACCATTTATATCTTTTTATCAAAAAGTTTTAACAGGATAAACATTATGAATAATTTTATAAGCGTCATTCACAGTTACAGACGTCATCACGCACGGCCCCCCTTAACGTACATTCGTAACCATAGCAACGGCTTATGCTCGTCTCAAGATGGCGGACGAAGAGAATGCAACGCTGGTGAGTGCCTACAATAAACAGTTTCCTTTTTGCTGGGTGAACAATGTCACTGAAGCAGTTTGATGGGGAGACGCGTCTTTAATAAAACAGCATTTTTATATAAGAACTGACTGTCATGGCGTCTGTTTAAACGCTTGTTTGTTAGCGGGGCTGCTAACATAAGTCGGAGCTTGGAGGAAGGCAAAGCTGTAACTTTCAAATCCTTTCCATTCATCTCATTAAAGAGCTCCAACCTAAAGAGTGTTTTTCAGAAACTAAAGCAAAGTGCGCGTCGTTTAATATAACTGTCTGTGTTTAACAGGCGTTATAGAAAATAAGGCATAATGACGTGCTTTCAAGAACCTCCACCATTGCGTTCAAAACGTTTCGTGAGCTTTAAAAATAATGACTTTAAATAATTGGATTGCGCATGCGTGTTTGATATGTGCGGGCACTTTCTTGGCCTGGTTATCCTTCATTCTATCTAATAAAGATTACATCTTAATGACAACATTAATAACTGCTTTACTGTCAGATTACAGCTTTCCACTGGCAGCTCATTTTATCCCAAACCTTACAAACTAAATATAAAGCATGTTCTATACAACATTAATTTATAGAAATGTTTTCATTTTATTAATTTCACTGCAATAAATCAGTTGTTGGGTAATCAATAGTTTTTCTATTATTTTTTTCTTCAGTCATCATGCTGTGTTTCTACAAATCCTCCAAAACATTTGATTGGATTTGGGGGAGTTTTGCACCCTAATGCTGAATATATTGAACTGGTTTTAATATTTATTATAGTTATAAACGGGTTGTTTACATTAGTGTTGCACTGATACCAATACCAGTATCGGACTGGGCCCTGATACTGCACTAAAATGGTGGTGTCAGTATCGGCCAAAAGTTTATTCAAAAGTTCTACTGGATTCGCTTTGTTTTAAGGCCAAATAATGCTTCTGATGCATAGCCTCTGCAGCCGTCAAATCTGTCTCTGTGCACGAACGAATCCCCCCCCCCACACACACGTAGAGGTTCTGCAACGTTGTCGCGCACCTTAAAGAAATAATCCTGACTACACGTCGGACGATCGCAAACCCGCGCAGACCTTAAGTGGAAGTGCGCAGACAAAAAGCAACAGTGATTGGTCCCTGGTATGCCTTTCAGACTGTCTGTTTGGTCTTTCTTCTCGATTCGGTGCCAGGTGTGCCATTTTTAAACACCGAGGAACAACAACAATGGACAACTATGACGAAAGGTTAATCGTCTTTTTGTCAACTCCATTAACAGAACCTGTTCCTCTTCGATGTCTAGCAACTCTAGATCAATCTCCATGGCCATGATATCTTGCAGACGCACCATTGTTGTTTTGATGACTCCCGCTGGCGCCGCCAAAGTTCTCGTGACCATCCGCAGAACTTCTCGCGAGTTCTCTAATAGGCTCCCCCTTGTGCATTGGCGGGAAACTGCTGTGCGTCCCTTGAAATTCCAGACCGACGGTGCAGAAGCATACCAGCAAAACTGGTTAGCAACCAGAACCAAGCGACATTTGATGTGTGCAATTGCAGAAGTCTAATCTGCCCTTTAGTCTTTCTCATGCTTCACAAAGGTAGGCAGCAGACAAAGCCATGATGGTAAATATTTTGCATCCAAGTAGTATGCAGTTCTTCATATATATACACACATCTATTTCAAACAGATTGTATCGGTATGGTATTGGCCGATACTGCATCGGT
This sequence comes from Cyprinodon variegatus, assembly GCF_000732505.1. Lineage (NCBI taxonomy): Eukaryota > Metazoa > Chordata > Actinopteri > Cyprinodontiformes > Cyprinodontidae > Cyprinodon > Cyprinodon variegatus. The sequence continues at coordinate 493,123 of NW_015150609.1, forward strand.
ATCGGGGCCAAAAAAAGGCATCGGCGCAACACTAGTTTACATAGATTAAAGACACAAAAGTGTCTGATAAGGTTTTTTTTTATCACGTAATACATGTATTTAGCTTATTTATACTTAATTTTTTGTGATCTATTGTGGCATGTTGGCCTCCCCCAGTGCAGTGGATTTAGTCTTCCAATGCTTACTTTATAAACTCATAATGATATATTAATAGACCTTTTTTTAAGAGTCAGAGAAATGTTTTGAAATCTTTTGAAAAGATCAACCTTATATTGAGGGTGTTTTTCTCACACCAGGTTGCTTAAACATAGAAATCTAGAAGTTAGAATAAAGCTTTAAAAACAAAACTAGCATCTCTGGGATCCCAAGTTGATCCCGACAGAAGGCCACCCACACTGAGCCTGGTTCTGTTGGGGTTTTTTTTCCCTGTTAAAAGGGAGCTTTCCACCCTACTGTCGCTGCGTGCATGCTTAGTGAGAGGAATTGCAGAAGAGTCAATGACAACATTCAAGGGAAAATCATTGCTGCAAGCTCATCCAGGTGAAGCATAACTTGCAAGTCTGACTGGATGCAATTAACTGGTTTTCCTTGACAGAAACTTTTAACCTATCTTACTGTTTTTTCTCTGTAAAGTGCCTTGAGATGACATATTGTGAAATGGTGCTATAAACTGAACTAAAGTTGAATTGAACTGGGGATAGATAATGAAAATAAATTTCTTTTTAAAAAGGTTAGAGAAGAATCTAAGAACAGAAAGAAAACTCTAGGTATTACTGCAAATCTTTGGTGAGGTCGACTTTTTTTTATCATCCTCTCAGAAGATAAAAATATCAAATAAATCAGGGGAGGTGAAGATTACTTTTCTCATGTTATGCATTAATCATAAACCTGATCTGCTGATTAACATTGAGTTTAATAAATAAGATGTATTGTTCCTTTGATTCCTTTAGTTGGATCTGATTCATTACTTCATGAAAGTTTGAATAGGCCTTCCCGTGATCCTATCGTAGTTTATATTCACCTGTTTTTGTTTTATTTATAGCAGAATCCTGTTCCTACTGAAGCCAAGAAGCGCCGTGCACCTAAAGGTACCACCACACTGCATTTGTGTCCCTTTTGTTTTGCCGTCCATACTGTGTCTGTTTAAAACTGCTAGCACCTGATAAGCCTGCAGAGGTCCCCCTCGCTCTTTGGTTTGTCTTCTGTGCACTGAGCTTCGGAGCCATGTTGGATATATTACTGCATGAGGAGAGTTTCTGCAAATATATTAGTTTTTTATCGTCTTTATTTCTTCAGTATTGTAAATTGCTCATCTTGTATCAATCATGTCATTTTGAGTTGTTCCATAGAGTTTGGCTTAGCAATCTTCATTTGTTTATGTTATATTTAAAGCTGTTAACTGCTTACTTCATTATAGTGTTTTCCCTGCATCTGATGTTGAGAGCAGTCCCATGGTGATTTTTAGATATCTTTAGGAACATATGTAAACAAAGCTTATTCTACACATTTTATATTTATCATTAATAGGATTGCAACTATTGATTATTTTGCAAAGCGATTAACTTGTCAGTTATTTTTTCAATTGATCAATTAATAATCAGATAGTCAAAGGTTCCTTAAATGAGATTTTTTACAAAATTAAACCAGTTGAAACTAAAACGTTTCATCTAGAGGAGTTCTGGATAGAGCATATTGACAGACGAAAATTGTTTTTTATCTTAAATGCAAAATGTTCATATATTTTTTACAATTTTGACATAATTGCTGCTCTAAGTTGGTCATTCTGTCAGCTAAAGGCATGTTTTACAGTCTCTATAATTTAACAATTAATCGGTTACTGAATTAGTTTACATTTATTTCAATAAATGATTAATCCGATTAATTGTCTCAGCCCTAATCATTAACGAATACATATGAAATCACATATTATGTACCTCTGATCGATTGGAAATCACATCTTGGTATGTTCTTGCACCTAGCAGTCCTGAAGATGAGTTGTTGAAAATCAAACTGGTCATCAGAATAGAGATTGAAGTGAGTGGGTGAATTGGACATGGAGTATTTTAGAAAATGCTGATTTCCTTGGGTTTTCATGTTCAATCACCTCTTGAGTTTAAAGACAAATGCCTGAGAAGGTGAAAGTGTCTGGGAAGCTGCTGGTCTGAAGTGGAAAATGTCTCGTTGAAGCCATGGGAAGACTGGTTTGAGATGAAAGACGGGCAGCATCAAATCCAAGAAACACTTGTAGAAATTCACAAAAAGTCAAACTACAGTAGAAAGGCCACACATCAGTTGGGTGTTGTTAAAAACACTACAGTGTTATTACTGAGCTGTCCATCTCTTTAAAGAAGCAGTTTTTTCTCATCCTTTGATGTCTTCTTCCTCCTGGTTAAGACGTCACTCAGCTCAGATCATGGCAGTCATCGTACTCCAGTGGCCTCCAAAGTCATTAGTCCTCCTTCAGATTGTCTTTGGTTCTTAAAATGAGGATCAGAACTTTTCGGCTTAATAAAGTTTAGGATATAAATAGAAAATTCAAAAAAATGTAATTTATTTAAATAACTGAGTAACTAACCTGGGCAATATTAGCATAGCTTTCACTGTGTTTGATTAAGATTTGTGATTTAAATAATGTAGTAAGCAGATGGTGTCTATAAAGGCCCTATTCCTGGAGCAGAACTTAAGACAACAGTATGAAGCAACTAAGACAATTTATAATACAATTACAAAACTACTCATTATAAGAATCTAAATGGAAAATTGTATAAATGCAAATAAAAAAACATTTTTATGTATTTTTCATCTCACTTGAAGTTCTGTCCTCAGTTTTCTTAAAACTGTAAAATGCATAGACATATTTAATTCTATGACTAGATATATATGAATAACGTAAAAAAAAAATTAAATCCAGCATTATGTGGATCAACTAAACCCCTGAGGACCTCATAACCACTTCATTCTTCTTTCTTTTACTATTAGGTCTCGCCAGTTCTGCTAAACTTATATTATTGTTTTTTTTTTCGTCCCTTTTTTCCTAGGTTTTACAACCATATTCTGTCAACACCACAACTGACAATTTTCTACATTTAAATTAAATTAAATAAAAAAATAATTGCTCCATATTTGTGTATAGGAAGTATTTTTTCAAATCTTACTAGATCTTACCAAAGTGGACAATTAACAATTTTTGTTGTATTTTACATAAATGGCATTACTTCACATGCATCAAAGAATTATTTTAAAATATGTTTCTGTTTGCTTGAAATTGAATATGAATATGATCTTTTTTACTTTTGACAATAATATTTTATTAATTTTAATGGAAAATACATTAAAATCATTATTATTCAATAATAACTATTTGGCTTTTCATGTATTTTCTCCATTTAGATTGAAATCTTTTACTGCAAAGTTCATCACCACAGTCAGTTCTGTCACCTCTGTCTGAGTTTACATCAACTCCGTCAGATGGACATTTTGTTTTTGTTGTCCAACATACTCAGACGTTGGACCTTTTTAAGAGTCCAGGGAGTGAATGAGCAGTGATATGGGACTTAATGTTCCCAAAAGTGCAAATTGGAACATTTAACCACTCCCAGTGTATATAGTGAGCCCCAGTGAGTTTCAAGTCTTTCTAATTTTGACCAGCAGATGCTGCAGCTGGTCCAGTTTTAAGTCGGATGACTGAGTAAATATGGAGCAGCCATAGATGTATAGGGATGTGATTATTAGTGCTTTTTCACCATTTAAAATAAAACAGTGATAACTTTAGTTTGCAATAAAACCATTTTAAAACAGAAGGTTTCATATACTAATTCAGTGTACGGTAATCATTAAAATATTTAATTGGGCCCTTATTTATTACACAATCTTCTGATTACACTTAAATTAAGCTTTTGAGTTTGGGTAATTATTACCTTCAGTAATTAGTCAAAAATCTAAATCCTAAAAAGAATTAAAAAAAAAAACAACAAAGCCCATTTTAATGTGTCCATGGATACCGAAGGTTATTCTATAATTACTATCATGAAATGCGATTAGAATAATTTAATGCAGGCACAAAGTTAATTATGCTGTGCACAACAAGAGCTTTATGGTCTATTATTAGGTTATCTGCAGTGCAGCTCAGCATCTTTCCTGGTTAAAGCCCTGAAGGTGCAAACATGACTGTTTCTGTTGCAGCATGTATCAGCAACGTAAGATTAGATGAAATGACTCAACATGATGAGGGGATTTTTTGAAGTTTTCTAGGGTAAAACTTTCCAAATAATTATCAAGTTTTTTTCTCTTCCTATAATCTCCCCATGTGTCCTTTGATCTCAGCATGCCTCTACTTTTGCTCTTATCCCCATTTAACACATGGTGTAATGTTGGTTGAGACTCTAAGACATGGCTGAAACACAAGCTAGGCAAAGCTGTCTTAGCATTAACCAGATCCAATACAACAATGCCGTAATTCTTTTATGTTTGGGATAAAGTTTTTTGGGTTTTTTTTTTCTCCCCTCCGCACAGCTATACATGGAACACCACATGCTGGGCTTTTCTTGTATCCCCCTGTAGTTGTGTGTCAGATATTCCGGAGCCTCTCTTCTCCAAATCTGACTTGCCGTTTTGAATTCAGACACAGGAGCATCACAGGAGGAGGCCACAATTCTATTCACTGCAAAAACGATCTAGAAATAAGTCAACATTTCTTAAATTAAGTGTATTAACCCGTAATTTGAATAGGTAAATAAGATAATCTGCCAATGGAATGAGTACTTTTTACTATTAGAATAAGGTTAGTAGATAATATGGGCTCAAAATAAGATAATGCAATTATTTTTTTCTTATTTTGAATGTGCACTGCAAAAACAAATTAGAAATAAGTCAACATTTCTTAAATTAAGTTTATTTGCCTTTAGTTTGAGTAGGTAAATGGGAAGATCTGCCAATGGAATTAGTATTTTTACTGTTAAAATAAGATAATTAGATAATATGCACTTAAAAAAGGAAAATGTAATTGTTTTTTCTTAGTCTAAATGGAAATAGTCATGTTCCATTGGCAAAGTGTCTCATTTTCCTCCTCAATTCAAGAATAAATGCACTTATTTCAAGAAAAAATAACTTATTTAGCTTTCTATTTTTTCTAGTGTTGCTCCCTCAGCAGGAAGAAAGCAGATCAGGTCTCAGCAAATGAGACTATAGCGAATCTTGATATGGTGAATGCGTGAAACCCGTCCAGTTTTATGCTCACCAGCAGAGAGGATTTCCGTGAAGCATTTAGAAACAATCCTGTTCCTTCAGCAGGTCATCGGTGTTTAGCTTGAAGCACTAGCAGATGTAAACAGAGGTTCTTGGGTGTGATTCACACTCTCTGTACTTTAATGACACCCCTCCTTCTCTAAAATGTCACTGACAGACTCAAAGCTCACTTTATTCTACATTGCATTGAATTTATTTTTAGCTCCGCGAGGAAAGGTTGGTACGAGATAACAGGATTACAGGAATCAAACTTGCTTCGGCTGGAATTACATTTTCCGTTCCTTGTAAAATGAAATGCTCTTTGCTGGGAGGAGAACTCTGAGCTTTGTGTTTTGGTTCTTGAGGTTCCTTAACCCTTTTCTAAAGCCCTACATTGTGCCGCTCATTCCCTCAGCCTCCCACTTTCATTCAATCTCCGCACACTCTCCGTTCTCTGTCACAAGCACCTGGCTTCCCAGAGACAGTGTTACCCTGGCAACAAGAAGAATATCTCAACCTGACAAGATGTTAAAAAGAAAGATGGAGGAGGAGGAGGGGGACTAAAGCAAGTGTTTTTAGGTAAAACTTGCTTGCAAGGTGACATTTACAGCCCGGCTGGTGAATTGATTAAAGTTTAGCCCTGGGTTGGTTCAAGTCTTAACAGCTTGGTTAAGTGTCGCATCAAAGACGTGCAAGAGTCTGCAGAAGTAGGGCTCTTCCTAGATAATTTGAACACTTGTCGAAGTCTATATATGTGTGTGTGTATCTATGTATATATGAAGGACTGGATACATACGCAGACGTAACCATTTACAGTCTGAGCCATCTGTTCTGAAGTGAAATCTAGCTAACAAGCAAATATTTCCAGTGTGTCAGGTAAATTGAAGCAAATCCAAGCTTGTGGATTGAGGTTGCAGTAGAACATCTGTGCTCACTGTCAGATCACACACTTTTTAATGACTGCCAAAGGAGGGCGCATGCAAAGTGAATCTTTCATCTTTTGACAAAACGAGACATCACCTGAGCAGAAAAATGTCAGGAGACTAAAATATCTCCAGTTTCTTTTCAATTAGTTGTTTTTCTTGTTTGTTTTTCCCACCCAGCTCCAGAGCTTCCTATTGTGGAGAGAAGGAACTGGCTGATCCACCAGCACTATCTGCGCAAAGATTATGAGACCTGTAAGGTAAATATATATATATTTTTTGTTATTTCCCTGTGGCTTTTTCAGTCGGGACCAACATGTGTTTACTGTCAATCAGATCACATCCAAATACAATGAAAATGAACATAATTGCATGGTAAATACACATTTCTGTTTCCCACTACTTATTTCCTGCAGCAATTGCTTTATTCCTACATCAATCTGGTCTAAACTGCATATACACTGAAAAAAATGGAAATCTAGATAAGCCATTTTTTCTTAAAATAAGTGCATTTATTCTTAGATTGAGGAGGTAAAAGAGACATTTTTACATGGAACAAGACAATTTACATTTAAAATAAGAATATTGTCTTATTTCAAGTCCATATTATCTAATTATCTTATATTAAGAGTAAAAATACTCATTCCACTAGCAAACTATCTCATTTACCTACTCAAATTTAGAGTAAATACTACACTTAAGTAATTTTTACTTATTTCTAGATAGTTTTTTTCAGCGTAGGTGCCTGTATGTTTGAGACATGCTGTCTTTACTCTGCAGCTCAGTCAGGAGGTAACGGGTCCATTTCTTAAGCAGTCTTTTAATCTTTAGAAACTCCAAATCCAGCCAAGAGTTTTAATCTTATTTCCTGCGGTGAAGCTTTTATTCTGGCTGTGAAAACGATTCACAATGTAAAGGCGCACTGTTAGGATATTCAGGTTGTTTTAAGTCTATAAATAACTTCTCAGGCAGGTTATACTTCAAAGTCAGCCACAAAACTATGTACGCTTCAAAGATGGAGTTTTTCTCTTTTATTTCATTGCCATAGAATCCCAAGGCACTTCACTAAACCTAATCTTTAATAAAACAAGCTTCTTTCAGTTTATTTTTATTGTTTTACTCCAAAAATGGAAAATTGAGGCTGCTTTCACATTTATCTGCTGAATCCATCTCAGGGCAACACAAAAAATCTACGACAAACAGCCATGAACAGACACTGAAACCTGAAGCTAACTAGTTGGGCCCAGTTAGCCTAAAATGCTAATTTTTTGGTTTTATTAAAGGAAGCTGGATTAACCTGTGAGAGCTCAGCACACTATATGCAGAAGGCCCCCGGCCAGGATTTAAACCCAGCATCTTTTTTTTTTTAAATCAAGGCTATGCTGTTGGCATTAAGGCTAAAGAGATCAAATGTGTGAGACTGAGGAAAACCAAACAACCAAGGAAAACAGCCTCACACCTAAAGGGATATCTCAGGAAAACCTAAGCCTCCGATAATTGAAAGCTCTCCCTCCCCTTCTGTTGTTGCTTCTTTATCAACCACAAGAAAATCTGCTGTCTGAAAGCAAATTCCCTGTAAGCAAAACAGTTTTCTAAGTTAAAACGGAGCTCGATTGCTCAGTGCTTAGTATATAAGAAGGAAATGTTGAACTTGTATTCAGACAGAAGAAATTACGTTGATGAGAAAACCAAAAAATAAATGCTTTTGATTAAGTTTGACACAGACTTGTGAGGCTCCTCTGGTTCCTAATGTTGCATCATGATTTCATACTAACTAATGCAGGTTGGAGGGGACTTATTACCCATTTAAAATAGTGAAAGGGGATCCCAATAGTGCTGCACAGCACATTGCAAATAATTAATGATCTCAAAATCAATATCTGTGTACAATATCTATATTATAAAGTCTGTTTGGAATGCAGCATTTAGAGGACAGTTCATGCCAAGTATCAATGGTTTGTCTATTACATGCCAATATTATAATTAGGCTTCTTCGCTGCAGTAGAAAACCACAGCTGACACAGGTCACAGAGCGAGGTTTGAAGCATTTAAGAAAGCAATTAGAAACTGCTGATCTGAAAGCTGACTGCAGCTTTTAGGAGAAAATAAATTCGAACCCGTTTGGAATATTTTTACTCAATTCAATAATTTTGACAAAGGCAAATAAGCTACTGTGGACATTAGTTGATGCAACACTGATTGCTTTACTGATTTAAAATGATATCTTATAATCTGATAGAACCATAGCTTCAATAAGTCTCCTAAGCCTTTTTCACTGGAACAAAATGGTAATCTAGACAATTCATATTTTATTAAAATAAGTGCATTTTTTCTTGGATTTAGGAGGTAAAAGAGACATTTTGCCAATGGAACACGACAATTCACACTTAAAATAAGAAAACACAACTGCATTGTCTTATTTTAAGTACATGTTATCTAATTATCTTATTTTTAGAATAAAAGTACTCATTCCATTGGCAAACTATCATTTACCTACTCAAATTAAGGGCAAATACACTTAATTTAATACATTTAATACATTTATACTTGTCTCTAGATTGTTTTTCCAATGTAGCTCTTCAGTTTGAACAGCTGTCCATCTCTATTTTCGTAGGTGATCATTAAGGAGCAACTGCAGGAAAGCAATGGAATGTGTGAATATGCCATTTATGTTCAAGGTGAGACATTCTCTTCCTTCACACGTTGTTTTTGATGTTAGCTGAAGGGTGCAGTGAATAAAGAAGCTCTGCTGCAGTCGACTCCTAAGCTCCACAGTTGGTGGTCTAATGTCTAATTTCCTCAAATCTTCTCTTTGGATGCCGTGCTGTGCCTTTGATTTTTTTCACATAGATAAAGATCCTCTTATTTTCTTTTTTTTCTACATCTTTCTTGTTATCCAGCACTAATCTTACGTCTTGAGGGGAAGATCCAGGAGTCCCTGGAGCTGTTTCAGAGCTGTGCCATCCTTAATCCCAGCAGCTCTGATAACCTTAAGCAAGTGGCCCGATCACTGTAAGCTTGCCACACTGAACCTGTATGAGTGCATGAAGCCTCCCTCACTAACCATCAAGATGGACGCAGGAGGGCTTCCTAGTAATTATTGTAAAACTGCAGGCAGGTGAAGGGCATCAGGCTAATTTCACCTACTTGTAGAAGCTTTTCTCTTTTTAGAAGAAATTGCTAAATATGATCTTAGATATCTGGATGGCTTCTTATAATTATTCTTGTTTTATTCTGTTTCCTAGATTTCTTCTTGGAAAACACAAAGCAGCTATTGAGTTCTATCATGAAGCTGCAAAACTTAACGAGAAAGATTGGGTAAAAAACACACAACATATTAGCACTTAGCATTGCTTGATATTTATGATAGCTACTGCATTTCCAGTATATTGCTAACCCTAACTTTAATCTAAAAGTCACACCATACCTCTATATTCAATTCAGTTTATTTATATAGCGCCAATTCACAACACATGTCATCTCAAGGCACTTTACAGTTCACCAGATCATACAGTCAAATTGCTTCAAAGTTTTCTATTTACGGAAAACCAGTTGATTGCTTCGACTCGATGGCAATCCTTTACACTAAGCATGCTTGTAGTGACAGTGGAGAGGAAAAACTCCCTTTTAACAGGAAGAAAACTCCAGCAGAACCAGGCTCAGTGTGAGCAGCCATCTGCTGAGGCCGACTGGGCTTCAAGCAGACAGAAGCAGAGATACCAAAGGCAACTGTAAATCAGCCCAACAGGCGTCCCCGTCCTGGAGACACACAGCCAGGCAGACAAGCTCCAAGCCAGCTCCCATGTCAGAGGATGAAGAGAGCACATCCGGCTCGTCACAGTCAGCGAAAAAGTCACAGTTAAGCTTCTATTATTAAAAATGGGGGTCTGCCGCATTAGGAGGAGACATTTTAGCTTTTCTTGGTCTCCAGAAGGTTAGAAAATATACTAGAAAGGGTCCTACATAGATAGCATAAACTGGGACACACATACACACATCTCAGGATAGAGTTTCTTTCTGTGAAAATTTGAAATCAAAGAAGTTCTGTTTCCTGGTGGCTTTGACTCTGAAAACAAAGCATGAAGTTTTCCTCACATCTAAAGCGGAAAGAACTCTGAGTGAACTTTGTTTTTCTCAACTCTTTGCTAAAAAGCAACTTTTTCAAAGGTTGAGTTACATTTTGCATGCTCTCTAACACTCCAGCATTAAGTTTTAACAAAACCGTTTAAATACAATTTTTATTTGCAAATTAAAAATAATTAAAAATTATCTCACCCTAGGAGATCAGTCACAACCTGGGTGTGTGTTATTACTTCATCAAAGATTTCAAAAATGTGAGTTTTCCCAACATCGCAGAGCACAGATTGCAGTTGTTGTCTCTTAGACGTTTTATTCATTTGAATGCTCTGTTTCTGTCAGGCTGAGGAACATCTAAACACAGCTCTCCAGATAAATAAACATGACAAGACCTTCACGATGCTCGGAAAGGTTCATCTGCTGGCTGAAGAAACTGACAAGGCTATTGAGGTGTACAAGAGAGCAGTGGAGTAAGTGGGGTTTAAACATTCTGGTAAACACCACTGAGTGGGCAAACAGAGGAAATGATAATACTGTTTTCATGCACTGAACTTTTGGAAAATTGCAAACCCCAGTGAGTTTTTATTGGTATTTTATGTCAAACACCAACCTGAAAATAGCGCAATATAGTGGAGGGGAAATGGGATTTGGGTTTTATAGTTTTTAATGCAAATGATGTTGGTGTTTAATGCAATGATGTAGGGGTGGAACGGTTCACAAAATCCACGGTTTGGTTCGATTCACGGTTTCGTGGTCACGGTTTTCGGTTCGGTAGCTATATGTTGATTGTTAGCCTGACATGTTGGTCGTGTTGCTGTTAGCATAAACAAAACGTGTTGCACAATGCTTGCACACTGTTTTTATCCACAACTTTCTTTCCGCCGTCATCATAGGTCACTCTAAATGCAAAGTGGTCCCATACAGCAGATCTATAAAGTGCTGCTGGCGCGTCTTCCAACTCCTGTTCTTTCCCACTCGCCATGCCGACACAATTCTCCACAACAACTGATTTTTTTCTGCTACACCCGGCTATGCTGCTTCGCTTCTTCTTCTTCTAGTTTACTACTGGTGGTTGGCTTTGGTCGCAGTACCGCCACCTTCTGCTCTGGAGTGTAAACGCTTCGCCTATGAGAAAAAGGAGCAGCGCATGAACCGAACGCAACACACGCGAATCGAACCGAGACAGTCGAACCGAACGGTTCGGACGGTTTTCATAAACCGTTCCATCCCTATTCTGTGTGTGATTTGATCTCAGTCTAATGACAGCTTTTCTTTTAAAGCTTGAGAGGTTCATGAAAACATTAGTGTCTATCCAGACCCTGGGGAAAAAACAATTTTATCTCAACATGGTTTTATTAAAAATGTTACCTAAACATCCTAACGTCACTTAACAAACTGCTGGACATTATGGACAGTGCCAGCCACCCTCTGCACACTCTTCACCACTCAGAGGAGCCTGATCATTGGGAGTTTGCTCCTCTCCAAATCCAGGACCAACTGTCTGTTGAACTCCTTTGTTCCTAAAACTATCAAGCTGTACAACTCCTCACTTAGGGAAGGAGGAGTTGATAAAAAGTGGGTCAAGGGTCAGCACACCCCTCGTTAGACATAATATGCAAAACATTACCTATTGTCACTCGTGCAATATTTTTCTCTCTCACTTTGCAATAAAGCATGCCAACGGCGGTGCAGCCTGTGTAATTTTTCACTTATTTATAAGGTCAGCACATCTTTGCAGTGCAATAATCCAAGTCAACTACTGTGTAGTCTTTCCTTAGCTCTGTACTGTGCAGATATTTTTATATCTAAAGGAAACATATTCCAGGACACTACAACTTTTTTTAATGCTTTTTTTGTACTATATACACTCCTTTTTTATTGTCAGTTATATTTTTATCTTTAATGGCATCTTGCTTTAACTCTTTTTACTTTATATATGCTACTGGAACCAGAATTTCCCTGAAGCAGCAATCCCATGGATAAATACAGTTGAGTCTAAGCCTAATGCACTCCCAAAACATTTTCTGCTGCTTTAAAAAAGCTTAATTTATCAAATAAATCTTTAATAAATGGTGTTTAGATAATCAGCTAATAATTGCTGCCACTTAAGCAGGTATTTAAGATAGCGTTATTGAATAAAGTTATATTGTGAAAGATGATCCTGAACACACCATTGTCCAGGTGAGAGATGGTGGTGGCAGCATCATGCTGTGAGGATGCTTTATGCAGCAGGGGGATGCTGGTCAGAGTTAATTGGAAGATGATGTCAACGTTCACTTTTAAATCCAATTGAAAATCAGTGACAATATTGAAAATCGCTGCTCGGTCTGACTTCAGCTGGCTTGAGTCTGTAGGATGTGACCCCAACTACATGTCTTATCTCTTCCTCTCTACAGTTTTGGACAATCCTTGGAGTTTTACGTCCACAAAATAAATAAATACACTTTTTTCTTCCACCTCTCAGTTCTGCGCTGCTTTAGGTTGAATCATCACATAAAAACACAGCTGCAAAATGAAAATAAAGTTTTATGGTGTTATGAGGAAACAGAATTACAGTGTTGAAAGTACTGTTGCAAAGTTTAGCAGCCATTTTATTCTTCATTTCAATGTAATATAGTTTAAACTCTTTCTGAAAAAGCTTCAACTTTGTATGCTGATTCCATGATTTTTTGCCTGTGGGGCTCTCTGCAGGAGATGTTTGTCCTTTATTCCCACCAAAAGTTCCATATTCACCATATTTTTACCCAAAGTCCTTTTCAGCTCCTTTATAAATTTGCCCTATTTCCAGTTTGTTGAATTTTTAAACACTAGGCCGTGGTGTAAATAAGAAAATGATATCAGTGTCTGTAATAGCGCTCATTATGACTACCTCCTGTTGAGGCCAAATGAATTAATCAAATGCCCCAATACTTGTGCTCCCTTTAATGAGACTCACCACTGTGAGTCTTATTTTAGAGTCAAAGCGCCTCCTCTCAGCATCTTCTCTTTGGGCCGCAGAGGTCATAATTAATATGCTACAATTAAGCTGAAGTTACAGCTGATGGCATAATCAGGATTGTCTCTGCTCAGAGAAGTGCAGAAATTAAACGTAATAAGAAGCATGATGTGGATGAAGTGACATTTGTCATTCAGTTTGCCCCATTCTCTTTTCAGATTCTCTCCAGAGAACACTGAACTCCTCACTACTCTAGGTCTCCTTTATCTGCAGGTGGGTAAAATTGTCCGCAGTCTTTTCTGTGTTTTTCTTTTTTCTCTTTAAATAAAAAAGTATATTAAATATATATATTTATCCTGTTTAGCTTGGGAAGTACCAAAAAGCATTCGAGCACCTCGGGAATGCCCTCACTTTTGACCCCAACAATTATAAGGTATGCTGGTTCTGACACATTGCTCTTCAGTTCAGCCTTAGCTTCCTGCTGAACCCCTGAAGGCAGCACAGACGTGTTTCTTTTAGAGCGGTTCACTTATATCAGAAGGTCAGATGCTCCAGCCAGACCTTCATCATGTTCTGTTTCAAAGCTTATATCTTCCTCTAATATATGTCTAATCACTGTTTTTATTCCCAGGCCATCCTGGCTGCAGGCAGCATGATGCAAACCCACGGTGACTTTGATGTGGCCATGAACAAGTATAGAGTGGCAGCGTGTGCCGTGCCGGAGAGCCCCCCTCTCTGGAACAACATTGGCATGTGTTTCTTTGGCAAGAAGAAATATGTGGCGGTGAGTGATGCTGTTTTTGTGTTTGGTCGTTGCAAAGCAACAGGTCAGAACAAGTAATGGGATTCACCCACCAGGTATAGTCATGATTAAAAAGATAGCCCTGCCTCTTTAGCTCTTTGGTTTTACTTATGAGAACATTATAATATCTAATCTGAAACAGGCAGGAAAAAGTTGTAAGATTTAACGTCCAGATTACAAAACAGCAGATAAGTTTTCAAAATTCTATTTTAACATCACTTAGAGCTTTCCCACTGTCTTTCATGTCATTGAGGATACATTTTGACCCACTTTTTCTGACAGATGTTACTTTAGTTTGTTAAGGTTTGCACAGGTTGGTTTGTTTTTAGGCCCCAGCCCAGTGTATCAGTCAGGTTTAAGGGCCGATTATACTCTCGCAGCAGTGTGTTGCAGTGAGCTTGTCGCAGAAATTTTTCATTTATACCCAATATTAAAAGCGTGGTCTGTGCTCTGTTATTCCATGAGGGACAAGAGGGACAATCAGGAACTAGCTGTGGGTTTAGATACGGCTGAACCAGGGGCAAGTTTGTGCAACAACTGAGGGACATGAGGGCAAAAACGAGCAGGGATCCAGGTGGGAAAAGGGTCCCAGCATTCTTGTGTACCTCACTCATTAGCTGGTCCAACTTTAAGAGTCGTTTTCCACAATGGCGGTCATACAAACAAAACAAGCAGGTAAGGTAGCAAACAGCTTACTGTAGAGTGGATGTAGATTTTATCAATCAGAGGCCTCCTGTCTGCGGCACTGCAGTGTTTCCCATTAATAATATTAAATTTATATTTTTTTTAAAACAAAGTGGAGTGTGTATAATGTCATCCACGCGCCAGACTGGAGTTGTGACAGGCAGCCCGGGCCACAGGCGGCTACGCTCTACCCCTTCTATTCATTCGGCTAGCTAACCTGAATTGTTCAATTCCATTTCGAGAGCGAGATCATCTGTGGTAGTAGCACTAGACATCTTCCAGGCATGTGAGTAAAACTAGCAGTAGTTCAGCGGACAGGATGAAGGAATGGTAGCCGGTGCGCGCGGATGACATCATACACGCAACGCTTTGTATTTAAAAGATATAAATATAGAAAATATAACCGTGGATGTCTGGGGGACAGTGATTTGCCTACATGTTATGAATGTTGGCGTACCATAAATTATAAATTATGAACAGTTTAGTTTGTGCCTTCAAGTCGTTGCCCATAGGAAGAGTTACTTGGATATAACAAAACCGAATATCTTTAGAACAGCTCCAAATGACACAAAACTCATAAGGGTGAGTAGAACATGATGTAATGACGTAAAATTAGGGACCCAATGTAAAAAAACTGGCATTCCCCTTTAAGTCGGATACGCTACACTTAAAAATGTGCAAAACCCCCGAGGGTCAGAGACTCTCCCACCACAGTCTCCTAAAATCCTGTGGGAAACACTGCACTGTCTGCGGCCACCTACAATTTTGGAGAGGTGCAGCAGAGTGTCTGTGGAAAGGGGGGGCACATTTGCGTTCACTACGACACACACACAGTTGGGCTGTGAGTTTAAATCAGCCTTAAGCTCTTTACTTTGACTGGAACACTGCATTATTTCTCTTATTATCATATAGACCACAATCATGAACTCGTCTTTCAGTCAAAAGAGTTTCTAATTGGGGTGTGGTTGTGGTGCAGGGGTTAAGCAGGTAACCCACGTATGGAGGCCTTGTTCAACCATCACTGGTTCAAGTCCCGTCCTGGTGACCTTTGCCGCAAGTCTTCCGCTTCTCTTTAATTCCATTTCCTATCTGCATACTTTAAATGAAAAAAAAATCTAAATAAATTCCACTAGAGTCTAAAAAATAATCTAAAAGAAATAAAAAAGAGTTCATAATTATTTTTGTGGCTGCGAAACAGAGCCCCAATCATAACCCTTCCACCACCATGTTGAGCACTTGTTCAAGTGCTCTGATATTTTGCTTAGTTTATTTTATTTCCAAAAAGCAGTATTTATTACAACCAGACATCTTTACTTTGCTTCAATCTGTCCAAAATAAACAGTTTCGTCCAAAGCTCTGTGAGTCGTTCAGGTTCAACCTTGCAAACTTGAGTAACACTCCCATATTCTTTAAATAACAACCCATTAAATTAGCCATACCGCTTTTTTTATTTTAGACTGTAAACAAGTATGGCTGTAAACATGAAATCTAGTTGGAGGCTTTTTTTGGTCGTTTTTCTAACCTCAGTCACATTCAGACCTTTGGGTGACTTTGCTGAATGTCCTGAAACGTTTTCCTTTTTTTCAGTGGAATAATGAACTTTGAATGGATTGAAAATGGTGTTATAACCCTCCCCATATTGATGAGAATATACAGTTACTTCTCTAAGGTCATTGCTGATGTCCTTCTAACCTGACTTTGTGTTAATACACACTTCTATGACCCAGACGAGCAAAACTCCTGCTGTCATAGAGATCCTCATATGCAATGATCATTTATCTAAGCTCATGGCTGATGCTTCTCTTATTAATTGCTATAGTGGTATTAAGAATGTATTTTATGCTGTTGAAGATTCTAAGTCATCCAGGTCATAGTCATTCCGTAAAAGATTAAAAAACAATCCACTTGACTTGGTTTCCAAGGTTTGAAGATGGTTTTCTTCCCCTCCAGGAAGCTTTCTTAATTCAAAAAAATGAATTGAGAAAGCTTCCTGGAGGGGAAGCAAAACATCTTCAAACCTTGGAAACCAAGTCCAGTGGATTGTTTTTTAAACTTTTACGGAAGAATGTATTTTGTTTATTACAGCTGGCCTGTAATAACAGATGCAAACTGGGATCCTATTTCAATATCATGGAAGCTATCACCTTATTGTTTTAAATTAATTGGTAAAACAGAATTTGCTAAAGAAAAACAAATGAAATAGATCCAAAGGACCTATCAGAAACCTTGTCTGCTCCAGCGCATATCATCATTAGAATTTCTCTTAGTACTATGTCTTTAGTACAGGGGCCACAACAGGGGCCAGGACATGATCTACAGGGCACTGGCTCCCAATTGGCCCCTGTCTAGAACCACCCATGGTAAAACCATAGAACTGAATCAGGATGTTGATTGTTAGCTTTTTGTCCGTCCGTCCGTCCATCCATCCATCCATCCATCCATCCATCCATCCATCCATCCATCCATTTTCTTCCGCTTATCTGAGGCCGGGTCGCAGAGGCAGCAGTCTAAGCAAAGATTCCCAGACTTCCCAATTCACAGCCTCCTCATGCTGCTCTGGGGGGACCCCGAGGCCACACCAAGCCAGCTCAGGGACACAGTCCCTCCAGGGTTTCCTGGGCCTTCCACAAGGCCTCCTCCCAATGGGACATGCCTGGAACACCTCCTTAGGGAGGCGACCAGGAGGCATCCGAAACAGATGTCCGAGCCACAGGAGCTGGCTCCGTAGCTTATTGTACTTTCTTTAATGTATCTTTTTGTTACTAATCAT